>NW_021319837.1:92760-105374 GCF_001605985.2 Dendrobium catenatum | reverse complement strand
CTGAATGTAAACTGGACGATTTAAAATTGGCTTGATCATCCAGGCCAATCTCACGATCGCCCCGGACGATCTCACGATAGTCCCGAAAGATCAGTTCAAATCAGAGGAAAATCGTCCAGAGCATCGCCCTGAATTCAAGATGGTCGATATTTAACGTCCATGAGTAACTAAGGTTTTTGAACAGATCGGCCCTGCCGATCCTGATATCGTCCAGACCAATATGATTATATTAATCATCCTTAATTACTTCCTTGATTTGTCTGATCAATTAAGGCATAATTATAAAATATCGTCCAGGCCGATCCAAGATCGTCCTGGCTGATTTCCAAAAATACAGAATACCTTAATTGTTTATGGTGGCAACTTTTTTCTATTTTGAGCTTATCGGCCTGGCCGATACACGTATCTTCCAGGCCGATCTATTAATGATGGCTGCCTTAATTAAGAATCCCTAATAGAATTTCTATTTTAAGCCAGATCGTCCCAGACGATGTAAATATCATCCTGGCCAATTTGAGTAAAAATAGTATTTCTATGTCTCTCAAGTGTGTGTGTGTAGGGTTACTTAGCATCAGTATCTTTGAACATTACAAATAGACTCAAGAAGAGAAAAAACAAAGTATAGACTAACTCAACCCTAAACATACGCAATCTTTAACTGGCTTCTATTGTTCGTCTGATCTTCGATTCCTGAAAAGTTAGAAGTAATAGGCAGTCCAAGAGAATCAATAGTGTTTGTCAATCATCAAAACATAAGTCATCAAAATAGATTTACAACACCGACCACCGCTGGAGTTTCGCTGGACCACCTCCTGAGGCCCTCACCTTCGCTAGAGGCCCTCACCTTCGCCAGACCACCATCTGAGGCCCTTACCTTCACTAGAGGACCTCACCTTTTCCAGAGGCCCTCACCTTTGCTAGAGGCCCTTACCTTCGTTAGAGGCCCTCACCTTCGTTAGAGGCCCTCACTTTCGTTAGAGGCCCTCACCTTCATCAGAGGCCCTCACCTTCGCCAGAGGCCCTCACCTTCGCCAGAGGCCCTCACCTCCCCCAGACCACCGCCTGACAACGCTGCTCCGCCAGACCACCACTTAAGGCCATCACCTCCGTCGGACCACTACTTGAGTCCTTGAGCTCCACCAGGCCACCACTTGATGCCGATATTTCTCTCAGAATACTGCTGACCTTCATCACAAGACAAAGGTCTTTCTGACTTTGGTCTCCTGTCGACTACAGTCCTTCTGACCTCAGTCACCTACTATGGTCCATTCGACCTTCATCACACGACAACGATCTTTCTGACCCTGGTCTCCTGTCGAGTATGATCATTCAGACCATCGTCGTCTACTATGGTCCTTCTGACCTCCATCACCAGATAACAGTCTTTTAGACCTCAATCTCCTGCCGACTACAGTCCTTTAGACCTTCGTTTCCTACTATGGTCTTCCGACCTCCATCACCAAACAATGATCTTTCAGACCCCAGTCTCCTGTCGACTACGGTCCTTCAAACACATTTATTGTAACTCCCTCCATGTAATGCACTCTATATGATGTACATTTGTGACATCAAGCCAAGGCCTTCTCCCAAGGAAGGGCCTCATTTGTAATTGACTACAAATACTATTGGATTCATTCAAACTGGGCCAGGCCCCATGGTTTTCTCCCTTTTTCAGGGGTTTCAACATAAAAACTCTCGTGTCTCTTATGAATGCTACGCCCTCTCACTTATCTGATTTTGTGCTGAATCTTCGTACAACGCTAAGACGTTAAACTATATATTTCTCTACCACCGCAAATACTCCAGGACGCAACACTTCTTAATTTCTATTTCGCAGCTTATAAGTATGCATTAAATAAATTTTTTAGTTAATAATGTTATATTTTTGTGAAGTCGAGTTGTTTTGGGATTTTATTTGGCAATAATATTCTATATTTTTCTATTTTTATTTTTAAAAGCTATTTTCTCAATCATATTTTCTAAATTAAAAAAAACTGTGAAAATTCATGCGTCATTTCTGACTTTATTTTAAACTTAAATATTTTTGACAGTTTTAATACTCAACCCTTTTTTTTTTAATACTGAACCCTAAAGCTTACTTATTTAAAGAAAAAATATTTAATTAAATCTTATAATTATGATGATTATCTACTTTGACTTGTGTTTATTTTAATAATAATAATCAAATTTTATAATTAGTAAAGGCATAAATTATTAAGTAAAGGTTTTATAGTGATTAATAGAATCTAACAAAATTTTGTGTTATTGCAGCTTTACATCATAGTCTTGTACATGAATAGATTAAAAAATTATGCATGAGCTATATTAAAAATTTTATATGTAAAATCTGAAAAGAGAAAACATTATAAAGCCTAACCTAATTGAAATAGTATATATATATATATATATATATGTATATATAGACACACATGTTGCAAATCTGTTGGTTCATGAATTACACTTTTGATGATTAGCAAACACTATGATTTCCTTTCTTATAACTGGCATTTCAGGGGAAAAAAATCAGATGACAAATCAAGCCAGTTCAACATTGCATAGGTTAGGGTTGAGTCAGTCTGTATTTTACTTTTTCTCTTCTTGAGTCAAATTGTAATGTTCAAAGAGACTGATGCTAAGTAACCCTACAGACACACACTTGAGAGAATTAAAATTTCTATTTTTACTCAAATCCTCCAAGACGATATTTACATCGTTCTGGACGATCGGGCTTAAAATAGAAAATCTAATCAAGGGTTCTTAATTAAGGCAGCCGTCATTAACAAATCGTCCTGGACGATACGTGTATCGACCATGACGATAAGATCAAAATAGAAAGAAATTATTGCCATAAATAATTAAGGTATTCTGTATTTTTGGAAATAGGCCAGGACGATCTTGGATCGGCCTGGACGATATTCACAATTATGTCCTAATTAATCAGACAAATCAAGGAAGTAATTAAGGATGATTGATACGATCACATCGTCCTGGACGATCGCGGGATTGGCCAGGATGATCTATTCAAAAACCTTAGTAACTTTTGGACGATAAATATTGGCCAACACAAATTCAGGGCGATGAGCTAGACGATCGGGATCGGACAGCTTGAATTCAGGGCGATGCTCTAGATGATTTGCCTCTAATTTGAACTGATTGGCCTGGACGATTGTGAGATCTTCCTAGACGATCAAGCCAATTTTCAATCGTCCCATTTGCATTCAAGGCGATGCTCTGGCCGATCTCATGGGATTTGTACTGATCGGCCAGGATGATGTCCATATCGGCCTGGACGATATTGTTGGCAACTTACAATTAATGAGCTCTTTTGAAGATCTTCTATTTAAGAGCTCTTGTTCAATATTTTTTAACATCCTTGGCTGCTGTCTTGACCTTAGAAAACCTAAAGTAGAGAGAGAGGATCTTGTGAGGGGGAGCTTGTGAGGGGATTCACAAGGGTTGCTCCAAGCATTGTTCAACTTCTTCTTCCATAGAGTCTCTTGTCCTTGGAAGGGTTGGGATAGGTAAGTTCCAGCAAGCGATCGAGGTTCTCTGCCTGCTTCAGGAGGAAACAAAAGGAGGAAGGTTCTCTGCCTTGCCGGGTGTGGCAAAAAGAGGTGTTTGTAAAGGCTTCTCCGCCTAGCTGTGGGTGCTAAAGGTGAGTCACGATTGTAGTGCAATACTCGGAGGGCGCCTCCTGGGAGTGGACGTAGGTCGAGTTGACCGAACCACTATAAACCCTTGTGTTCTTATTTTTATTACTTCCGCATTTATTTCTTCCACACTTTTTTTTGTGGTGATTTGGTTTGTACTCGTGCTTTGCCTAAAGATTTTTTAAAATACCAATTCACCCCCCTCTTGGTTAGCCTTGGGCCAGTTCTATAGGGCTTAACATCCCTAATGAACTTTTAAGTGGTATCAGAGTGGGATTCATAAAACTGAGTTTGAAAACTTTTTGAATTTTGATCCACGGCTAACTTTGGGAATTGTAACACTATGGAAGGTTATTCAATTACACGACCTCCCTTGTTTGATAATCTACCTTTTGATTTTTGGAAAATCCGCATGTCAACATTTTTACAATCTATTGATTATCGCATGTGGATGCTTATTAAAGAAGGGTATTCTCCACCTTCTCGTGAAATTAACGGAATTAAAACATAAGTTGCTTTTACTGAATGGACTTTCGATGAAAGTGGTTTTGCTCAATTAAATGCAAAATGTTTGAACTATTTTTTCTGTGCTTTAAAGTCTGAGGATTACATGCGTGTCTCCACTTGCAAAACTGGTAAGGAAATTTGAGATAGGTTATGCATTACTTATGAAGGAACCAATGAAGTGAAACAATCTTGCTTGAATTTTCTCTTGCATGACTACAAACTTTTTCGTATGAAACCTTCCGAATCTATTTCTGACATGTATACAAGATTTACTCAAATTGTTACTTCATTTCATGCCTTAGGAAGAGAACTTTGAAATTTTGAAAAAGTAAACAAAATTTTGAGATGTTTGCCTTCATCGTTTGATGCTAAAATCACTGCTATATCTGAATCTAAGTATTTGAACACGTATTCGATTGACAACTTACTTAGCTTATTGCTTACGAGCAAGGGGTAAATCAAAGAAATCTTGATGCAGGTGAGAAAAAGAAAGAGAAAACGATGGCACTGAAGGCACACAAATCTAACTCCGATTCTTCCAGGTCTGAGAGCGATGAAGTTGCCTTCATCTCAAGGCAATTCAGAAAATTTCTAAGGTAGAAGCAAAAGCATCATTGGAGAAAAGGTAAGGATAATAAATATTCTAAAGGATCTTCTGATGTTATTTGTTATGAATGCAGGAAGTCTGAACATGTGAAAGTCGATTGTCCTACACTTCAAGATCACTCGAGCAAAGAAAAGGAAAAGGGTGAGGAGAAATCCAAGTTCAGGAAGGACAAGAAAAAATGTTCAAAAAGCATTCTGGGCAGAATCTGCATCAGATTGCTCTGAGACTGAACCAGAGGAAGAGACAACAAACTTGTGCTTAATGGGGGAAGATCATCTTGAGAAAAGCGATGATGAAGAAGTATGTGAACCAACGTATGATGAATTGTTTGAGATTTGTAAGAAAATCCATGCATCATAAAAAAAACTTAAGAAGACTCAAGCTAACTTAAAATGGGAACTTGTGAATTTACAAAAAAAGTATGAAGTTATTCTTAAAGACCATTCAACGATTGATTCTAATCACATGGCTCTTCTTGATGAATTTGATGATTTGAATAAAAAGCATTCGAAACTAATTGATGAGAATGAAGCATTAAAAGTTTCACACACCTCTATTCAATCTGATTTCAAGAATGTTTCAAATCTATTTTCATGACTTATGTTTTGTTGATTGACAAACACTATTTATTCTCTTGGACTACATGTTACTTCTAACTTTTCAGGAATCGAAGAACGGACGAACAAATGAAGCCAGTTCAAGATTGCGTAGGTTTAGGGTTGAGTCAGTCTATACTTTGTTTTTTCTCTTTTTGAGTCTATTTGTAATGTTCAAAGAGACTGATGTTAAGTAACCCTACACACACACACACTTGAGAGACTTAGAATTTCTATTTTTACTCACATCGGCCAGGTTGATATTTTTATCGGCCTGGATGATTTAGTTTCAAACAAAGATTCTATTCGGGATTCTTAATTAAGGCAGCTGTCATTAACTGATCGTCCTGGATGACAAGTGTATTGGCCAAGATGATAAGCTCAAAATAGAAAGAAGTTGCCACCATAAACAATTAAGGCATTATATAATTTTTGTTAATCGGCCAGGACAATCTTGGATCGGCCTGGACGATATTCACAATTATTCCTTAATTAATCAGACAAATCAAGGAAGTAATTAAGGATGATTGATACGATCATATCGTCTTGGATGATCACAGGATCGGCCAGGATGATCTGTTCAAAAACCTTAGTTACTCTGGACGATAAATATCGGACAACTTGAATTCAGGGCGATGCTCTGGACAATTTTCCTCTGATTTGAACTGATCGGCCGGGACGATCGTGAGATCGGCCTGGACGATCAAGCCAATTTTAAATTGTCCAGTTTGCATTTAGGGCGATGCTCTGGCCGATCTTCTGAGATTTGTACTGATCGGTCAGGACGATGTCTCTATCGGCCTGGACTATATTGTCGGCAACTTGCAATTAATGAGCTCATTTGAAGCTCTTCTATTTAAGAGCTCTTGTTTAACATTTTGAACTATCTTTTGCTGCTGCCTTGACCTGAGAAGACCTTGAGGAGAGAAAGAGAGAGAGGGAGAGAGAGAGGAACTTGTGAGGGGGAGCTTGTGAGGGGATTCAATAGGGTTGCTTTAAGGATCGCTCTGCTTCTTCTTCGTTTAAAGTTTCTCGTCCGTGGAAGGGTTGGTAGAGGTAAGGAGTTAGCTTTTGGTTGTGGTCACCTTCTTGTAAAATTAATGGTGTTAAAACTGAAGTTGCTTTTACTGAATGTACTTTTGATGAATGAGATTTAGCTCAATTGAATGCAAAATGTTTGAACTGCTTTTTCTGTGCTTTAAAATCTGAGGATTACATGCGTGTCTCTACTTGCAAAACTGGTAAAGAGATTTGGGATAAACTGTGCATTACCTATGATGGTACTAATGAAGTTAAATAATCCCATTTGAACATTCTCTAGCATGACCACGAACTTTTTCGTATGAAACCTCTTGAATCGATTTCTGACATGTACACTAGGTTTACTCAGATAGTTACTTCACTGCATCCACTAGGAAAAGAACTTTCAAACTATGAAAAATTAAATAAGATTTTGAGATGCTTGCCTTCGTCATATGATGCTAAAATCACTGCAATCTCTGAATCTAAGGATTTGAACACTTACTCTATTGATAACTAACTTGGATCACTCATTGCTTACGAGCAAGCGGTGAATCAAAGAAATCTTGATGCAGGTGAGAAGAAAAAGGAGAAAACAATTGCACTGAAGGCACACAAATCAGATTCTTAAACTTCTGGGTCTGAAAACGATGGAGTTGCCTTCATTACAAGGCAATTAAAAAGCTTTCTAAGGAAGAAGAAAAAGCATCATTGTGCCAGTTCTATAGGGCTTAACATCCCTAACGAACTTTTAAAGAAATCTAAAGAGAAAGATAAAAACTTGAGGGTTGATAATGATGTTCTAAAAAAATACAAACTTGAGGATTAAAAATGAATTGGATACACTTAAGGGAATTTGGAAGACTCCCACTTTGAATTTAAAGCCAAAACCTAGAAAGAGGTATTATAACTCAAACCATTAAAGAAAACCTTTTCCTTGAGTTACATGTTTTTCATGTGGCATGCTAGGACACATCTCACACACTTGCACTATTCACCGTAGTACACATTGGGTGTGGAGACCAAAATTGCATAATTCACAGCATAGCGCACATGCATTACACTCTACTTTTTATGAGAAGGGATCCAAACCTATTTGGGTTCCTAAATCTGACTGTTGTTGAGTTTTGCAGGTGTTCTCTCATCAAAGACCTCGTGGGATCATAGGATAATTGGACATATGGAGGCTCGCAGCTCATAATTGCTTAAACTTGCTGCTTCATAATTTCTTGAAATATTTTTTTAATTAGTTTTGTGTTATTTTTGTTGTGTGCAAGCTTTTTGTTGTTAGGAGGAACCTCTTAGAGAGAGAAAATCAAGCTTTTTCGGGTAGAGCGAGAAATTAAAGTGTAATTCAAATTTTTTTTCCCGGTTTTTGTTCCTGCTTCTCAAGAAGGGCGGGAGAAGATGGCGACGGAGAGTTGCCGGTCTTCTTAGGCTCCGGCGACTAGACCTCCATCCTTTATTGGCAATTCGAAGAGCAATATGAAGATGAACGAGAAGTTATCGTCTCCTCAACAAATGGATGATCGTATGAAGAAACTTAATGGTCTGTTGGTGATCAGAGATGTATCTGAAGCAGAGCCTAGAAAAATCATTTATATCGAAGGAAAAGGTAAAGGAGTTGTTGATTCTGAAACTAATATTACTCCAGGTACTGAAAAAACTTATTCTGGTATGAATTTGTTGGATCCCGAAGCTTCTTCCTCTGGGATGAAAATAATTGTAAACAGATTTGTTAATTCTAATATTAACTTGGATATAGAGTTAAAGAAGAATCCAGTGAAGATGTGTATCAACAATATTCAGGAGGTACTGAATATAGAGAACAATTTGGCTGTTGATAAGGTTAATGATAAAATGCCGACTTATTCTGGTAAAGTTGGTATCAATAATCCCTGGAGTAATAAGCCTTACATTAAAATTGATTTTAAAGAAGACGAAAGAATGATTTCTGAAGATGGAAAAGCTGTTAGAATGAATGAAGTTCTGGAATTTAAGAATTCTGAAAAACTTTCAAATTCTGTAGTGATAAAGGTGTTTGGCAGAGAATTGGCGTCTCATCTGGTTGCTTGGGAGATAAGAAGACAATGGAAACGCTATGGTCAATTTCATTTTACCACTCTAGGAAGAGGGTGGTTCTTATGTTCTTTTCAATCAGAGGAAATGATGGAAGCAGTACTTTTAGGGGGGCCATGGTTTATCAATGGGCACATTGTGGGAATGGAGAGGTGGTCCATTAAATTTTCAGCTAATTCTATGAAGGGGCTAACATCTCCTATATGGGTTAGGATGCCTAACCTTCCCTTGCAATGTTGGGATGAAGATAATATAGCAAGAATAGCTTCTAGAATTGGAATCGCATTGATGATGGATGGGAATCTCTTCCAATGGGGAAGAAGGGAGTTTGCAAGAGTTTGTGTGAGGGTGAAACTTGATCAACCTCTTCCTTTGGGAATTTGGGTGGATAGTATCTCAGGGAGGTTATTTCAAAAAGTTGAATATGAAAAGGTAGCCAACCTTTGCTTTGAATGTGGAGTTATTGGGCACTTGAAGAATGAATGTGGTAATAACAGTAATGAAGCCTGTAAAGATAAATTGGGAGATAGCATCACTTCAGAAGTAAATAGCAAAAGTAAAGAGCAAATTACTGATGATAAACCAACGTATGGACCGTGGATTCTTGTTAATAATAAGAAAGGAAGAAAGCCAATTCAAAAGAGCATTGTTGTTAAATCCAGCAAAGCTATATATATTAAGAAGATGGGAAATGATAAAGTAACTATGGAAGAAGGAAATGATGGAGCTGATGGCAGATTTATCACCTCAATAGAAGATCCTGTTCTGAGTAATGAAGACCAATTAGAAGAAGGAGAATTGATTCCAGACAAGGAGCAGCCGATTATAGAGGAGAACAAACATGATGAAGAGGACAAAGAATTTTTCTCAAAGGATACCAAGGAGGGACCTATAGCTGTATTGAGTAAGTCCCCTGTTTCTTCTTGTATTAAAATATCAAATTCTGGAAACAAATTTGATATCCTGAGTTCAGTTCCTGGAAATCTTGTTAATGAAGAATTGTTAGTTTTGGTTAAAGAAAAGGAAAATGCTGAAAAATCTGGCGATGGTTCGAAAAGAAGGCTGATCATAGATAAAAGTGGTGAAAAAATTTTATCTGATAATAAGATGGGAGGAGATAAAATTTCTATTGGTGATTCAAACAAAATAAAATTAGCTAAGGAGCTGAAATCTCTGGGCCCTATATAGAACATTCCAAGAGGAAGGAATATTTGGTGGAGGTAGCAAGAGGAAGGAAGGGGGGGGCATCCCCAATGTTTTATTAATGAATTCCATAATTTTTTGGAATTGTAGAGGGGCCAAGAAGAAAGAGGCCTCTCTATAACTCAAGGAGGCAGTTAAAGACCATGGTACTCTATTTGTGGGTTTGGTGGAAACTAAAATCAATTCTTTTGATAAAGTTTCTTTAAAAAATATTATGGGAGATGATTGAAACTTTTATATATATCCATCTAAAGGCCTATCAGGTGGAATTATGGTCCTTTGGAGATCTGATTTAGCTTCTTTCTCAGTAATAAAGGAAGACGATCAATGTTTTATTGGAGATCTCAATATCTTCAATAAGGGGGAGTGGATGATTGCTACCATATATGGCAATAAGGTTGTTATGAAGAGGAGAGAATTATGGAGTAATCTGGAAGAGGTGTCCAATAGAAAGGTTCCTTTCATTGTTGGGGGCGATTTTAATTGCATCTTGTCATAAGATGATAAAAGGGGTGGTAGAAAATTTGCTTTTTCTCAAGGTCCCAAAGAAATGGCTGATTTCTTAAATGTGAATGACCTTCATGATGTGGGCTTTGTTGGTCAAAAATACACTTGGTGTAATAACAAATCTGGAGGGGATCTCCTTCTCGAAAGGTTGGATAGATGTCTTCTAAACTCTATAGCCATCAAAAAGATAAATAATGCAGTGGTAAGACATCTTACAAGGGTAGCGTCAGATCATTGCCCTAATGTATTGAAGATCCTTGATAATCCATTTCAAAAGAATGGGATAATCAAATCCGAAGATGTGTGGATTTCATTCAAAGCATCATCTCTCATAATTGAAAGAGTTTGGAGAAAGGTTTTTCAAGGCAATGATATGGAGATTCTCAATAAAAAATGTATAAGAGCTTTGAAGGATTTATTTTATTGGAGCAAGGAAAGAATTAAGGATTTCTCTTTAGATAAGGAGAAATTAAAAGAAGAAATCTCTCTTATTCAAGAAGAAGAAGCGTCGGTTGGGTGGTTATCAAATGAAAAACTTTGGGAGCTCAGATCTAAAGTTTTTAAACTCAATTCTATGCTTTCTAGACTCAACACTTTTTGGAGACAAAGAGCTAAAGCTAAATGGATTGAGGAAGGTGATTCTAACTCAAAATTTTTTCATTCTTTTGCTAATACAAGAAGAATTGGAAAAAGGATTTCTCAAATTAAAGATGAAGACGGTGGCATTACTGAAGATCCCTTGGTTATGCAACAAATTCTATTTCAGTTTTTTCAAATAAGTGGAAGCAAAGGGAGTGTTGTATGGACAAATAGCCGAATCCTGTTAATATTCTGGATGAGACAGACAGAATTAGCCTGGAGAAACAGATTTCAGATGAGGAAATCCTGGAGGTTATTAAAGGGCTTGGCAACAACAAATCACCGGGTCCTGATGGTATCACATACTCTTTTCTTAAACACTATTGGAACATCGTTGGTATTGATGTTTGTAAGGCAGTTAAAGAATTTTTTATATCAGGTATTATGTGTAATAGTTGGAAAGAAACTCTTATTATTTCCTTTATCTCCTGAAGCTTTCCGTCCTATTAGCTTGTGTAACTCCATCTACAAAGTTGTTGCTAAGGTGTTACTCAATAGGCTTATGGTGGTTATTCCAAAACTTATATCTGAAGAACAAGTTGCTTTCATGAAAGGGTGGAGCATCTCAGAACATATTCTATTGGCACAGGAGGTTATTAACAAAATGAGGATTTCTAAATCTAAAGAAGGTATGGTGGCAATCAAAATTGACATGAAGCAAGCCTAAGATAGCATGTGTTGGAGTACTCTTGAAGGGGTATTGAGAAGCACGAGTTTTCCTGAAAAATTCATTATGCTTATCTTGGAATGTATTGTTGAGCCCAGATTTTCTATTATCATCAATGGGAACTTGTCAAAGTGGATTGAAGGGAAGAGTGGTTTTCGTCAGGGATGTCCATTATCCCCTTTTCTTTTTATCCTTTGTTCCCAATTAATTACTAATGCATTTAATCAGGAGGGGAAGGATTTAGGCATTAAAGTGGCTTCTTCTGGAAATGTTATTTCTCATTTGCTTTATGCAGATGATATCATTTTATTCTCTAAAGAAAAGATTAGAAGTATCAAGGAAATGAAGATCATTTTGAGCAACTATTGTGGATGGACAGGGCAAAAAATTAATCTTAAAAAATCTTCCATGATTGTTAGTAAGAATGTTGATAGAAGAATGAAAAATAAGATCAAAAAAATTATGGAAATCAAGATGGTTGATGAGATGGATTATCTGGGAACAAAATTAGCTTTGAGAAGATTGAAAAAGGCTAATTTTCAGGTTCTATTGGATAAAGCATTGAAGACTTTAAATGCTTGGGGAAATAGATATATTTCTCTTATTGGAAAGCTTGTGCTTGTCAATTCGGTATTTTGTAATTTGCCACTGTATTTAATATCTCATTCCTTAATTCCTCTTAGTGTATTGAGGGAATTCGAAAAATTTTGCAGAAATTACATATGGAAGAATCAAGATGGTAAACAGGGGATGCATTATATTGCTTGGGATGAGCTTTGCAAGCCAAGAGCTAACGGTGGCTTGGGAATTCACTCTGCTGTCAGCAGTATTCAAAATATGAGAGCAAAATTCTCTTGGAATCTAGTAATTAATCCTAACTCCTTCCTAAATAGAAATTTATTAATCAAGTATGATGAAGACTGGTGGAAGAAAGATGAGATTAAAGGGGGTTCTACGGCTTGGAAAATCATTGCTAGTGGTTGGAAATCTATGAGGAAAGTTATAAGATGGAATGTGGTGACTGGGATGCGTATTAATGTTTTGAAGGACATATGGATTTTTGACAAAATCCTACTCAAATGGCCTACTTTTATTGCTCCTTTTGATGAAGATAATTTAACTATGGATTTTTTTATCCT
>NW_021319837.1:81789-92117 GCF_001605985.2 Dendrobium catenatum | reverse complement strand
ACATATGGTGATAATATTTTGAATGGGGAATGTAAGAAGAATGCGTCAAGTGCATGGCAGATTCTTGTAGATGGAGGTAAACATCTTAAGCCCATTGTCAAATGGAAAGTGAATAATGGAAGAAAAATCAATGTGTTGAAGGACATATGGTTACTTGATAAATGTTTAAACATGTGGCCAACATTTTCCAATTGTGGGGAATTGGATGGAATAATGCTTAGCTACTTTATAAATTTGGATGGCATCTAGAATTAGATAGAGTTGCAACAATTTTTTTCATAATTAACTTATAATGTTGATTGTGCAGATTCATATTCGCTCCACTCGCGAGGATAATCAAATGGAAACTATGTTTCAACATTCGGGTAGATCCATATATGCCTTGGCTTATGAAAAAGTGATGGAAGCTAATATCAATGAGAATGATTGTAAATATTATAATTGGCTTAGGAAACTAAAACTTAATCCAAGAGTGGAATTATTTTGGTGAAGCTTGAGTAAAAATGCAATTCCTACAAATCAGTTTCTCAGATATAGAAAGATAAGTAATAATGAGTTATGTGTTAGAAGATGATATGAGATTGAATGTTATTCTCATATAGTTGTTCATTGAAAGTATCTAAATGGTGTTATTTTGAATCTTAGAGTATGCGGCTTTAGTATTCTGATGTTCTATTCAATGGAAATTTGTTTTGTGGAACTAAGAAGGCTATCATCTCAGCTTAATAGTGTTGTAAAGATGTATTGAGCAGCTATTTTTTTATCCTGGAATAACTGGAATGAGGTGAAGCATGGAAAGTCTGGTCTTTCTTGTTCGTCAGTTGCAGCAAATGTATTGTCTATAGCCATGATACAATCAAGTCCAATACTAGATAACTAGGGTGTTAATCTCTCAAGGAAGTCTCACGAAACTTTGCACCCTCCACCTCTAGATTGGATTAAAATTGATGTTGATGCTTCGATTTTGAGTTCAAATAAAGCTGGAATTGGAGGTACTTTTAGAGACCATAAAGGAAGGCTGCTTCTTATGTTTGAGAAGACAAGAGTTCATTGGGATGTCACACAGTTGGAGATGGAGGCGATATTAGCAGTAAGGGAGTTCATACAAAGATGGATGATGGAGAGCAAAAGGGTTATCATTGAAAGTGATAATCTTAACATCATCAAATTCATTCAAGATACAATGAATAAGCCAAATTGGCAAATGGGTATTAGGTGGAAAAGGTGCTATTCTTTCTAAATGATTTCAATAAAGTCATTTTTTATCATGTTAATAGAAAGTGTAATAAAGTAGCAGATTTATGTGCTACTCTTGCCTTAGAAAATAATGTTATTTTTTATAGATTTTCTTTTTGCAACATTCATCCTTCATTGCTTAGCTTGTTAAAGGAGGAATGTGATCCCTTTAGTACTTGTATTTAGCTCTTCTTCTTATTTAATGCAATTTGCAAATTTCAAAAAAAAAAAAGTAAACATTCTTCATTATGGGATTGATACTCTACTTTATTTCTATATTACTTGCTTCGGCACATATACTTTCATATATTATGTGGTGATTTTACTAATTTTTATATCAAAGAAAATCTAAGCATTGTATAGGGATTGATAGAGGTTTAAATCATTTTCTTAATTTTTTAAGTTACTCCACCGCACCAATCTGTAATCTACTCAGATCAAAAGTTAATAGTTGCTCATTAGGAAAAAAAACTCAATAATTTATAGTTCATTAGATGCATGTTCTTTAATTGTCAATCTTAATATATGATCAACAATTTGAATTTTAGTTCCTCTTATATCTAAAACTTTTACATCAAATTCTTGTAACAAAAAAATCTATCTAAAATTTTTATGTTTAGTGAGCTTTTTATCATAAGGTATTTGATTTTGGAATGATCAATGTATACTATTATCTTATGCCAATCAAATAAGACTAAAATTTTACAAAGTAAAGTTTATGGCAAGTAGTTCTTTTTTAGTAGTGGTGTTGTTACATTGTGTAGCATCAAAGTTCTTCTAACATGGAAATTAACATGAAAATTCTTGTCCTATTTTTAACAAAGAACTATATAAACAATACAATCACTTACATCCCACATGACAATAACATGCAAAGACCATCCAGGAATAAGAATAGTAGGTACATAAATCAAATTTCATTTTAAGCTTTTAAATGCTTCAAGACATGCATCATAAAAAATAAAAGGAACATATATTTCTATCAAATAACATAATGGTTTTGAGATTTTTGAATAGTGTTTTATAAATCTACTTTAAAATCCTATAAATCCAAGGAAGTTTCTAGTTCCCTTCACTGAAGTGAGTAGAGGCAGTTACTCTATGACTTGAACTTTTGCCTTATCCACCTCTAAGCCTTCCTTATGTATTTTAATCTCTAAAATAATGCCTTCAATTTTCATTAACTACCATTTTCCCAATTTAAAACTAAATTTATTTCTTAACATCCTTTAAGTATAGATTTGAACTAATCAATACAAGAAACAAATATAGTACCAAATATAAAAAAAATCATCTACACAAATTATAATTCCCTCCTCAATTAAATTTGAAAAGGTAAACATCATACTTCTCTAAAAAATAGAAGGGACATTACAAAGACCTAAAGGCATTTTTCAAAAGGCAAAAATTCCATATGGCTTAATCAAATTATTTTGTCATGGTCCTTAGGTGCTATAGAAATTTTGTGACACCCAAAATATTCATCAAGGAAATAATAAAAGAGCATCCTGCCAACCTCTCTAGCTTCTAATTAAGGAAAGGCAAAGGAAAAGTGTTTGTTCTTTTGGATTTATTCAATTTCCTATAGTTTATACATATTCTCCAACCAAAAAGAGCCCTAGTGGTAATAGCATCAATGAATTAATTGGATACTACATTTATACTAACTTTCTTAAGTACATGGTGAATAGGACTCATCCAAGTTCTATATGACATGGGATAGATATCTTTAACATCTAGCCATTTAAGTATCTCATTTTTTATAACCTCTTTTATAGATAGGTTTAGTCTTCTTTGACGATCAACTTTTGATATAGAATTAAGCTCCTTTAAAATTTTATGCGTACAAAGTATGGGGTTAATTCCTTAAATATAAATAATAAACCAACCAAAATCTTTCTTATAATTTCCTAAGACCCGAATTAATTTTCCCTCTTATTCTTTTTCTAAGCATGCATAAATTATTATAGGCAAAGTTAAATCATTTCCTAAAAATGCATAATTAAGATGGCTTGGTAAAAACCTGAAGTTCTAAAATAGGGGATCGTCTATAGATGGCTTAAGGTTCTTACCACATATGGATTATATAAGGTTTTAAACTCTCCTCTAAACATTTCAATAGTATCATCAATAGATTTAACAAATTCCACTATGGATAAATTTAGGGCTAGTTTTTTGTTGCTTTCTAAAATAGCTTTTTAGTACCAAAGTTTCTTGAATTATAAAATTTTATACATGAAAGCCATTTTAGGAAGCAGTACAAAAGCTGTCCCAAACAAATTTAATTCATCATAATTTTCCTTGAAGTCTTCTTCCTAAGAGTTTCTTTTCCTAATAATTCTTTCTTAATTCAATCTAATATAGTTTACTCTTGATTAACTCTGAAAAATTCTTTAGTATTCTTTTCATGATATAATTTTTTATTTTTAAGAACATCAATGGTTACCTCTTGATCTTGAACCCACATTATCCATTCCCCTTTATGAACATCAATAATAGCTTTCCTTATCACTAAGAAAGGCCTCCCAAAAATAATTGGTATCTCCCTATCCTCATCCATGACTAAGATAATAAAATCAACTGTGAAAATAAACTTATCTCTCCTAACAATAAAATCTTCTATCACCTCCTTAAGATTAGTGAAAGATCCATCAGTAAGCTAAAGTATAACAAAAGTGGGTTGAACCTCTATTAAACCTAATATTTGAAAATGGATAAGGGTATAATATTTATGTTAGATCCTAAATCACATGGAGCTTTACCAAATTATTTGTCTCCTATTATCATAGGAATAGTGAAGCTGCTCGAGTCTTTTATTTTGTAAAAAATTTATTAGAATAAGAGTACTATAGTTCTAAGTTAAATCTATAGTTTCAAATTCTACTAAGTTATTTTTCTTATTCATAATTTCTTTCTTGAATTTAGTATAGGCGGCCAACTACTCTAAAGCTTCCGTGAAGGGCATGTTGATTGTTAATTTTTTAAACATTTATAGAACCTAGATAATTTCTTATCTAAGTTTTTTTTATCAGCCTTTAGGGAAAAAGTGGTGGTCTCTCTCCAATCTTCATAATGGGTCTACTAGTTTCTTTGATAGGTTTAAGTTGTTGGGTAAGAAGTTTTTCTTCAATACCTTACTTTATGCCACTATCCTTTTGAGGTTGATCTTTATCCTTAAAAGGGTCTGTCAAATCTTTCTCACTCCTAAGATAGATATTATTACATTGCTATTCCAATTTTTAATTACTGATCAAAGTAATAAGTTGCCCTATGTAATTTTTAATTTTTTAAGAGAAAAAGATTAATCTTATAACCATTTGCATTACTTTATCTTCCAAATGTGCCTCCCTATTTCCAAGCATATTACTTTAATCAAATCATGAGGGGTAACGTAACTGCACTCTAATCGTGGGCATTATAGTGCTAGTTTGATTATGATCTATAATATTGCTCCTATGTGATCAAGTTCTAACTTTAATAGTGGTTATTTTTTTTTAATTATTGTTACTTGAGTAATAAGAATTAATAAGGAATTCTATTAATAAAATCTAGGTACTTTCTTAAGATTTAGCCTATCTGAATGCCACTAAAAAAAATTCATTGAAATTTTCTGAGTTAATTCATATGCTTCCTCAAATGGCCTAGACATTAAAGATTATTTAGGTGCAACATCTATGATTGACCTAATAGATCCTACTAATTTATTATTAAAATTTTGAATAAACAACAAATCAAGTAAGTATGTGAGGTCAAATTCCTAAACTTTTATTTAATTCTCTCTCATCTTTTACACATTAATTCTCCCTCATATTGGGCAAAAGATATGAGATCATTTTAAAGTTGGCAATTTTTTAAGGTGGAAAAAGGAAAGTAAGAAATTTTCTGTGCCAACCTATTTAAAGTAGTTATAAAACCTATCGGGGTAAAGAGTTCAATCAAATTTTAAATTTATTTCTTAGAGAAAATGAAAATAATTTAAGTTTAATAGTATCATAACTGACACCAATGTACTTAAATAATGCATAAATTTTTATGAAGCCATCCTTGTGTAGATTGGGATCCTCAGTAAGAGTTCTTCCAAATTAAGAGTTTTAAGCCATTTGAATTATGACAGGTTTTAGTTCAAACTTATTAGCCTTGATAGTAGGTCTACTGATACTCTAATAGATTCCTTCCACTAGAGTGTTAGCTTACTATCTAAGAGTTCTAAAATGGTCTTCAGTTATACTGGATAAGACATATCTAAAATCTTTTTATTTAGTAGAATTTGTAACGATCCTTTCTATCTCATGTTAAAACAAAAAGGGATCTGTAGTATATCTACTAAGCATTCAATATTAATGAAATAAAAAAATAAAACATCATAAACTAAACTATTAATAAAATATTTTTTTTGAATATTTTAACAGTCAAAGAAAAAATAACGATACAAGATACAATTATGTCTAAATATGCACTTAATTCAATAAAAAATTTAAAATTCCAATATACACATTACTCCCCTAGAAACATCACCAAAAACATGATACGAGACTGGATTATGGTTGCTTTGATTTGATATGAATATATGCTTAGATTTTCTTTGATATATAGTAAAAAAGAAACTAAATTATGCAAGTGTACATGTCGATTAATTAATAAAGTGATAAAGAAGAGTGTTGATCTTACGAGGAAATGTTCTTCTTAATTGTAATTAAATAAAGCACTTTACTCTAAATTCACAATTATATAACTATAGTTTCCCGAATGAAACATTTTATTTTAGATCTGGAACAGAGCTTATGCATCCCTATATCTTTATTAAGCTTGTAGGGGTGAAAAGGGAGGTTTAAGACCTTCCTTTAATAATGATGTCTCCTTAGAAACTAAAATCTTTAACATCCTATGTCTAGGTATATAAATATTACATTTCAATACACTAATTTATTCTAATATCTCTCCGATGAGGCTATGCATCACATTATATTTTAACTATACACACACATTATATACATTAAATAAAGAATGAGAAATATTGAAAACATTTTTCAAATAATTTAAGGCACAAGAAATTAATATGAGTTTGCTTTGTTAATGCTTAGCATGTCTATTGTTGTCTATGCGAACACTTTGAGTTTATTATGTAGAGCTTATAATAACTCATTTAATTGTCTGTATTGAAGAAAGCACATATTCTAAAGACTCTACTTGATTCATCTTTAATTATGGGTACTTCTTCATTTACCTTGGTTTTCTCCATCCTTGAACATCATTCCAAGTCCTGATAGAGGATTTCTTTTTCGGCATTAGCTAGACCTAATGATTGCAAGTAGAAAGTAAGTGAATTGACTTGTATATATCACCTTTCAGTATGACTTCTCTTTCTTCGGTAGGAAATTGTATTGAAACATGGTATATAAATACCACTGCTATGAAATTATTTTATAATGGCTTACTTAATATTGTGTTATATATTGCTAGAGTATTGATAATTATGAATACCTCCATGGAAGTGCATTAATGATTTCATTTGCCCCAAGTAATAGGTTGGGTGATTGTTCCATCAATTTCTTTGCCCTTGCTAGCAAATCTATATTGGAATCCCACAGTTGCAACGAGCTGGGAGGTGAGCAGAACCATCATATCAAAGATAATTTTAAATTTTTAATTCACTAAGCTCTATATATTTATCAGAATATTATTAATATGACAGTTAGCAATTTTGGCTATGATGATTATTGCTTTATTATGCCAATTTCCTATAACTAGTTTATCTTTTCCACTAAAGGTAATAGGTGCATCTTCAATGGATCATGAAGAGTATGCTGCATTCACCTTTTTAGCTTGAGGCTTCTTTATATATGTGTTGGTGTCCCCCCAAATTCTCCCATGAAGGAGAATACTACCCCAGTGATGTGGATTGCTCTTGCTAATCTAAGATTATTGGCACTTTTTTTGTTAGGGCTTTCCCTAGTCATTGATCTAGATCGATGAGGAAATAACATTGAAGTGTGTCATTGTTGTTGAGAAGATAAGTGAGGAACTCAAAAGTTTCCATGTAGTCAATGGGGTTAGCCTTACCTTGCTTGGTCTCTAGGTGAGTTACCTTGAGCTTGAGAGGCGCTCTGGTATTAATGATTAATTTGGAGAAGGCGTTGGTCAGACATGGTTCACTTTCATTAGCTAGCCTTGTTGTCTAGTTTGAATTTTTATATCTAACCTTTGGGCTAGTATGGATGATGACTTGTTTGAAAGTATGTATTTCATCTGATAGCTCACGATGAGTTCCTGGGACAAATTGCCTTTTGGACATATTGGCAATTTGAGCTTGGTTGCTAACGATTATGATTGCATTATAGATGGACATGAGAAGTTTCTCTTCCATTTCTTATAGCTCATTATGAGTGGTGTATTTATGATTCCTCAAGTTTGTAGAGGTCTTCAATTATTTGGTTGATTGCAATTTTTTTGGCTTTTGTTATCAGATCCATGCTCAACAGACTTAAGAGGATGTTGAATTCAAATTTGTTTAGTAGATGATGCTCTATAGTAAATTATGGTTCTATTTTTTAGATGAGAACATGTGGGTGAGGATTATGAAGATGGAGAGGAAGTGGTAGAGAATGTAGGAGAGAAGAAGAAAGATTTGGGGAAAATCTTTATTATCCTAGCCAAAAATCTAGGAATAAGCAGAGTGAGAGTTCTATCATAGAGAGCTCAAGCAATAAAAGGAAAAACCGGCATATTGTCTCTTTATAAATCTCTCTCTACCTTTTGGTATCTCTTTTTCGTGTATCTTTTGATGTTTTATCATGTCCCTCTTATTTCCCCCTCCCTCTATTTATAGAGATTAGAGAGATATAATATAATATGTACAGAGTAAAAAAGTTGTACTATTAGTCTTTGATATAACTTAGTCATATGTCCCAAGTGGTGTGGCAATATTATGAGAATTTATGTTGGTTAGATGTACTTGTGGGCGTCTAAAGATAAAGTTGACATTAGGTACGATGCTGATTAGAAGATGTCCCATTGGAGTGTGAGGGGGAGAGTGATGGTTTCATGTTGATACATGAAATGAGCTTGATGATGATCTGAACATAAGATATGTCTTATGGATGAGATGTTATGCCTTTAGCTTAGTTTTTTGTAGGTTTAACATAGAAAACTTGACTCTAGCTGAGATCAATAAAGAATCGTCTGACTAAGAGAAGAACTTCTCAAGTCGTCCACGCTTGGGAGGGTGACTGCTTGGAGAAAGTTGTCATAGGTGGTCCACCTTTTCCAGTGATAAGCTCCAAGCTAGCTCATAGGTGAGTCCCTCGAAAGGAATGTCCAATGAAAGTACTCCTTCCATACGACCTGAATGTAACATACAAATTACCTACAAGAGGGTATCTACATAAGAAGTAATAGGTGTTTAATATGTAAGTGATTTTGTCAGAGTGTAAAGATGAGAGAAGTTATTTTTATTACTTATAGACTATTCCAAGTAAACATGCATAGGAGAGCTTCACTTACATCAAAAGTAAAATAAGCTCTTAGTGTGATCATTCAAATAGTGTTAGTTCAACACTTGTAAAATCTCTTTTTTTGCAAAAGAAGTTATTACTTGAACACAATTAATTTATCTTTTTTTATCTTCAATATGATCTTATAAAATTTATTTTCGTATCCATACTAGATTTTGATTCTTGTTGGAGATGAAGTTACAATACCTAGAAATCCTCTATTTATAATTTAGGCTTCATTTGAGACATCTTTTTTAATTATTTATAAATCAACTTTCAAGTAAAAAAATTTTAAGTTTGAAAAACTTCTGCTCTAAATAACTATTTTAAGAGGTAGTGAGAAGGCTATCTCAAATGAAGCCTTATTTGAATAGCCCAAACAAGATATGAAATTGGAATTTTTATATCTTACACAATTGGAAACATAATAAATTATTCTTTCATGAGGTTTCTATAATGGCTTTTGATGTTCATATATTCCAAGTTTCATTGTTGCTTTAGAAAATGTAATTTGTAACAATGGATAATTTTTTATCAATAATGGAGAAGCATGATATTATTAAAGTATTGCTATGTTTATGATATATTTTATTTGGATAATTGTTTCTACTTACTAGATGACATCATTTACATATGAATTTTGATTCTACTACAAATTTATTTATTTATTTATTTTATTTCTATTATATTTTTGTTATATGAATTCCTCGATTCCTATCTTTATGCTTCTCTATTTAATTTTTGTTGTTGTGTTAAGAAGCGTTGAGTATTTTTATTTGTTATGTAAGTAATTAGTAGCAATTGTTTGTTAAACTTTTTAATTCTAGCAATGTAATGTAGTCATAGGCAATTCATACAGAAGTGTTGAATATACCATTAAAAGGGCAATTAAATATATATATTCATAGAATTTCAATTTTAAACATAATATTTAGCTTATATGTTGTGTAATCCTAAAAATGGAAACTCTATTTTAACTGTGCCAAAGCAAGTAAGTTGCTGCCATAATAGGTTGTTTTCTTTTCGTTAGTGTGGCATCAATATTGAGTTTTGGAAGTCACTAACCTCTTTCACAGGAGAAATTATTTTATGCATTCATTGTACAATCCAAAGGTGAAACAGGATGCACCACATCACCCGGTACACAGCGGAACACAGCACCAGACAAAGCAAAAAAATGATGTGGCCCTTCCTTATTCGTCTCTTGATGTCCTTCGGTGACCGCACAGATTAATTTCTCCTTCCACTGGGTATCAACATGGTGAAAAAAAAATTATATGTGTTCATCGATAGATTTAGGATTCTTTTGAGATATTTTTCACATTGTTTTATTTTTCCATAAATAATTATTATTTAATTTGGATTTTTTTTCTTACTATTGTCGCATTGCTTTTACTTATTTTTAATAAATTTCTATAATGAAAATCTACTTTTTATAATCGAGCTAATTTTATTTTGCTATCACAACTTCAGATTGAACTTTGTAGAATGTTATAACCATTCCAAATAAATCGGTAGAGTTTCAGCTTAAGTGTAGCTACTAGATAGCCTTGTTTGACATGATAGAAGAAAAATTGGGCTTGCCTGATTTAAGGCGAGTCG
>NW_021319837.1:54393-81689 GCF_001605985.2 Dendrobium catenatum | reverse complement strand
AAGGAAGAGAGCGAGAGAGATCGAGGGAGCGGATCCCGCGCGAAACCTTTGTGTGCGATTCACTTGAAGAGAGAGAGGGACGGAGGAAGGAAGCTGGGAGTTGTGGGCATCCTCTCAGAATCGGAATCTAGGATTGATTTCTTTCTCTCGAGGGGGAAAAAGTAGCAGCTGGTCTTGGTAGGTCTGGAATGAAGACAGAAGCTATATCTTGCTCAAATAAGTGATTTACAACTTAGGTTATTGGTTGGTTCAAAGTGATGGCATTTACTTAATGTTTATATGTTTTAGTGTATCTATTGTGAATGTTAAATCTTTCCCTTCTAAAGTTAAATGTTTAAAGAAAAAAAATTATATTTTCTTGATATCTTTGGCATTCCTTAGCAAATATTTGATGTTTTTACCCTTGTGGTGTAGTCATGGCTTGTAAAAAGTTCGCAATTCCTAGGACCCAAGGGAGGAAGAATGTTCTGGATGATTTTCCTGATGGGAATGCAGTCGATAAAGTAGAAGTTTTTCCACATGAGAAGGAACTGCCACTTCTAGAATCCAGATGTTTCTTGGCAAGTTTTACGAAAAGATTACGAAATTGGCAAATTGGTGATCGGGAATGGGCATTACTAAGAAGAACAGGAACTCCATTTGGAAGTCTAATTAAAGACATTATGGAACTTGATATGAATATGGAAATAGTGGATGCACTGTTGGGCTTCTGGGATGAGGAGCATTGTGGCTTTTTTATTGGAGGGATCATAATACCTTTCACAGTGGATGACATTGCTCTGATTATTGGCCTTCCTAACCGAGGCCAAAAAGTAGTGAGGCCAAGTTTAGCTTCGAATTGTTGTTCCAAATTTCAAAGTATATATTTGACCATAAGGAATATAGAGAGAAGTTTGGATAATATCCTCAGAAACAGAAACGATCAAAATCCTGAAGCAGACAAACAATTTGTTCAGCAAATGATTCTTTACCTATGGGGTTCAGTCTTGTTCCCTTCTAGTTCCCGAACTGTTCCTAGATACATGGCTTATTATTTACAAAATCTGGATTCGATTGGAAGTTTTAATTGGGCTGAAGCACTTCATTCATTCCATGTAAAAGAGATCAATGTGAAGTCTAAGGTTGTGAAGGAACGAAATGAAGGGAAGGAGGTTGTAGTCGGATACATGAATGGTCTATGCTTCACAATCAATGTAACTAACCAATCAAACCTTTCTATTATTTATATACTGCACTTCATTCTTTACCCGAGTCTGACTTGCATTGTTTAGGCATGGTTTTTTGAGCATGTTAATTTTGGTGAGGATTCAAAGCCTTCTAATCCGGATGTAAAACCAAGGATGCTAAAATGGGCAAAAGGATGTAAATTCTGGAAGAGAAAACCTTTTCTCCAAAGGTTTGGAGACATAATGGTAGACAAGGTGGATGTTAACTTCAGCTCTGCTAACATTTAAACTTATGTTTTGCCTTTTCCTTCAAAAGGATTTCATCCATCTTATAGGTTTGCCATCGGCTTCTCCCGAAAAAGTGATGAGTTTGAACTTATATCCCTGAATAGTGTGGAGCAGATGTTATCTCAGATTGGAGCTTCTTCTAATGTAGTGAAAGGTGATCCATCTTTGGTTGGAAACCCGAAAGTGATGGGATATCACATCAGAGCTGGATATGGAGGAATGGAGCGGAGAGATGGGGAGGTTGAGAAGGAAACATGGGAAACAAAAGTGGAAAGCGGCTACTCTTCTGAGATAGCGAGCCTTACACAAGTTGTTCTTAAACAAATTGCACGAATTTCTGTTTTGGAGAGGAAGATTGTAAATCTAGAAACACTAGCTGTATCAAAGGGATGGGAAATAGAGGGAATGAATGATAAGATATATGGGGAGACTTATGAAAAAGTTGTCAATGACCTTCCTGGAACTCATCAAGAGTCATGCGTTGAAGGAGACAAAGGCCATACAGTGGAAGCGATTGGCCATCCAAAGCTCAGTAGCATTTCAAGGAGTGAAAAGAAAAGATGTCAACAAGATGGGAAAAGAAAGATGTTGAAATCAGCCATTGCAAAGGAGCATTTCATGCTCAAGAAGAGAAGGGACATTGATATAGAGAAAGCTTCCCTTCTTAGTGTCGATGTAAGAATATTTTGTTTTCATTGTTGTTGTTTCTATTTCACTTGTTCCATGCCTTTTATCTTGTTCATGTATGATGTATTGTTGCTGGAGCAGAGTTTTGCAAGATTTGAGAGGAAGGACATTGATAAGCAGACCAATCTTGATGACCACGCAGACCCTACTGAGCAGGAAAAGGTTCAAGGACACTGATAGGTTTGTGTTGGTGACAAAACAAAAGAAGGGAATATATCCCTACAACATACCTACTTATTTTTTGTTAATGTAACTTACTGCCTTCATGTAAATGTGAACTGTGTAATTTTCAATTGACGTCTTCACTTCGCACAACCTGCAAAAACCGTTAGCCAAAGGGGAAGAACAGGCAATGGAACAGTAAAGAGAAGTTCTCTGAATTCTATATTCTTCTATATGTCCGTTCTTCCTTATAGACTCCTAAAATATAAGCTGTGGTTAAAACTGTAAATAGATAAGAAACTATGCCTAAAGCTGTAGGTAAAAAGCTGAAAAGGAAAAGTAAGATAACGGTTTTGATACTAGTGGCTGCACCAAGCCATGTGCAAAATGGTAAGTCGTTCCCCTACTATAATGTAAGGCACCGCATCAGGTCCCTCCTTCTCCCAAATTGTCAATGTCCACATGAACAGTAGCGTCATCCGGCGGGTGATACGCGGTGATATCTGCTACATTGAATGTCTCCGACGTATGAATGTGGGGAGGTAGTTCGACGGTGTAGGCATTGTCGTTGATACGGCGAAGAATGGGGACTGGTTCCAGCTTACGAGGGCTGAGTTTAGAATATGTGCAGGAGGGAAAGCGCTCTTTGCGCATTCGAACCATGACGAGGTCTCCTGGTTCGAAAATCTGTTGACGGCGATGAATGTCGGCTGCTGCTTTGTAGCCGGCATTTGAGTCAATTAATTTACTTCGAACCTTAGTAATCACCTCTTGATACTGTTCTGACAACTGAGCGGCTGTTTTGTCCGAGCATTTTGGTAACACAATAATGTCAAAGATATGGTTTGGGCTCTTGGTGTAGACAATTTGGAACGGACACTTTCCGGTAGACCGGTTGGGCATTGAGTTATTAGCGAACTCTGCCTGCCCCAAGAATTCTTCCCACTGTTTCGGGTGCCCTTGTACCAAACAACGTAACATATTTCCCAATGTTCGGTTTACAACCTCCGTTTGACCATCAGATTGCGGATGATATGCAGAGCTGAGGTTAATGGCGGTGTTGAGGTGCTTCCAGAATTCTCGTCAGAAGTGGCTGATAAATTTGATGTCACGATCGGACGTTATGCTCCGGGGTAATCCATGTAGACGGACGACTTCGTGAAAGAACAAGCGAGCAACGTGAACGGCGTCGAGGGTCTTCTTACAAGCCACAAAGTGTGCCATCTTGGAGAACCTATCAACGATCACCATGATCGAAGCACAACCTCTTTTGGTTCTTGGAAGGCCGAGGACAAAGTCAATGCTGATATCTTTCCAAATGGATTACGGGACGGGTAGCGGTGTATAGAGCCCCGTGTTATACTAAGCCCCCTTATATTCTTGACATACCGGACACCGCTCGACCAGACGGCATACATCGCGATGTAGCTTTGGCCAAAAGAAACAGCTTTGTAGCTGACTTAGAGTTTTGTCACGCCCCAAATGGGCTGCTAACCCTCCACAATGAGCTTCCAAAATTAATTGATGTCACCAAGACGATGTAGGAATGCAGAGTGTATTATTTTTGAACAAATAACCGTGATGAATAGAGAAGTAACCGTGTGTGCCTCCTTTCGAACAGGCCGCCCAAGTGCTGGAAAAGTCGGGGTCAGTGGGGTATAGTTCTTGTAAGGACTCTAACCCAGTAATTTCAATTTGTAATTGTGTCAACAATGCCGTCTGGCGGCTGAGAGCGTCAGCAACCCGGTTTTGTTGACCGGACTTGTGTTTGAGGACGAACGTAAACTTTTGGAGAAAAAGCACCCATCTCGCGTGCATCCGGTTGATAGTCTTTTGCGTATGGATGAATTGGAGAGCTCTATGATCGCTGCAAAGCATAAAGTCCCGGTGTAGCAAATAGTGCTCCCAATGTTTGAGAGCTCGAACTACGGAATATAATTCTTTCTCGTAAACAGTCCACCGCTGCCGAGCTGGGCTCAGTTTTTCACTGAAGTATTCAATGGGTTTGTCGGACTGGGATAGCACTGCTCCGATTCCAATTGCGGATGCATCCGAATCTACATGAAATGGTAGCTCGAAGTTGGGCAAGGTAAGAACAGGGGCTGTCGTGAGGGCCTGTTTGATCGATTCCTAGCTGCGCTGCTTGTGCTCATCCCATAAAAATTGCTTGTGCTTCAAACAATTCATAAGAGGAGCCATCAAAATACTGAAACCACAGATGAATCGGCGGTAAAAATTGGCTAAACCGTGAAAACTACGGACATCGAATAATGATCGCGGTTGAGGCCAATTGGCAATAGCTTCTACTTTTTGTGGATCTGCCTCAACTCCTTCCGCCGATACAATGAATCCCAAGAAGTATACCCGGGTGGATGCAAATTCGCACTTTGCAGCATTGAGGAATAATTGGTTCTCCCGGAGAGCTTGTAGAATTGTGGGGAGGTGTTGTAGATGTTCTCCCAGTGATTTGCTGTAAATCAATATGTTGTCGAAATAAACAACACAAAATTTGTTAAGGTAGTGTTTCAATACCTCGTTCATCATTCGCATTAACATCGCCGGAGCGTTGCAGAGACCGAACAGCATCACACACCATTTGTACAGCCCGGAGCTTATTTTGAAGGCGGTCTTCCATTCATCACCTGGTCGTATCCGAATTTGATGATATCCGCCCCGGAGATCCAATTTGGAGAAGTAGCTTGCACCCGCTAATTTGTCCATCAGCTCCTCCAGACACAGTACCGGAAAGCGGAACTTGGTCGTAATTCTGTTGATGGCTCTACTGTCTATAGACATCCGCCATTTATTGTCCTTCTTTGGAACAAGCAATGCGAGGACGACACATGGACTCAAGCTCGGTTGTATTAGCTGCTTGTCTAGCAGTTCTTGGACCATCTCTTGGAGGATTTCATGCTCCTTCGGGCTCATTTTGTAGTGCGGGAGATTGGGCAAGTTTGCACCGGGAACGAAATCGATCTGGTGTTGTATGCTGCGAACCTGAGGTAGTTCTGCGGGAAGATCAGTGGGAAGCAAATCTTCAAACTTCTTAAGTACCGAAGTAACAGCTTCAGGAAACTGGTTCTCCTCTGACCGCGGCAATGTGTCTGTTACGACTAGATCATAAAGCTTTGTTTTAGCTTGTTGTGCCAGTAAGATATTGCCGGTAACCAGGTGCAACGTGGCCTTGCCTTTGCTGGATGAATTGTCAGTAGAGCTTCTGTTTGGCAACAGCCTTATCCTCCTGCCTTTCCAGTCAAGCGAATAGGTATTAAGGCGTCCGTCATAGACAACTCCGCTATCATATTGCCACAGCCTGCCTAGGATAATGTGGCAGACGTCCATTTCAAGGACGTCGCAAAGAACTTCACAATTGTAGCTCTTACCGACGGAGAAGGTAATTCTACACATGTCAGTTACTAGCACTTCGATTCCCTTCTTTACCCAACTGGTTTTATAAGGGTGCGGGTTCTTAGTTGTCTTTAACTGTAGGGCTTGAACGAGAGCACGAGATATGATGTTCTCGGTGCATCCGTTGTCTATGAGCAGGTCGCAAACCTTCCCGTTGACGGTGCAGCGGGTACGGAAAATGGCATTGCGCTGTGACGAATTAGGCATCCTTGGAGCTAGGAGAAATCGTTCCATCACACACATAACAGGGTCAGCCTCATCCGCTATAACATCCTCTGCTTCTTGATCGTCATCGCCAGCAATTTCTACAATTTTATCGTCGCCTTCTCCTTCAATAAGTTGTACTTGAGGCCAGGTGGGACACTCATTTGATTTGTGGCCAACTTGAAAACATCGAAAGCATTTCAATGTAGAAGGCTTGACATATGGATTTTTCTTGCCCGGTGGTTTGGGATTATGTGGGAACTTCGGATCATTCGTATATCCTGTGTTCGCACCTGCCGTTGATGGCACTAGGGTGGTCATCGTATTCTGGATACTCGGTCTCTGTTCGGATGAATGCTCCACCCCTGGCTTACGGTAGATTGAACTACGGGAAGGTCGATTCAACTGTAGTTCTGCTTTGAGACTGAAATTGACAGCTTGAGATAGTGTCCATACGGAATTGAGCTCGAGTTTATCCTGTATGGCTTCTTTCAATCCCCTGATATACCGAGCAACGAGCTGCTTTTCCGATTCATGGAGGTTATTGCGAGCGCTGAGGCGATAGAACTCTTCAGTGCATTCACTGACAGTTATATGATTCTGTGTATAATGTTGATACCGGACATAAAGGAGCTGTTCATAATCCGTTGGGAGGAAATGAGACCTCATCATCTGCTTCAACCTGGCCCAGCTGCGGACGTCTCCCTTTCCTTCCCGCCGTCTATTTTGCACGACTTGCATCCACCATGCCCCAGCTCCTCCTTTCAGCATGCACGCGACATATTTCACTTGCTTTTCAGGACTAATGTCCATGTAATCAAAGAAGGTCTCAACGGAACGCTCCCAATTGAGGTAATCCTCAATGTGCAGGCGGCCTTCGAAGAAGGGAATATCGAGCTTGACTCTGAATTCCTGGTGAGGGCGGTGTTGGCGATACCTACCTCGCCGAGCAGGATATGGATAATCAAGTTCACCATCTTCGTCCGAGTCGGATCTTTTAACTGGCTGCGGTGGGGGAACTTCTCTGTGTGCCAGGGGTTCGTCGTCAGAATCGGAAAAATGGAAACCCGTCGCGATGTTCCTTCGCTCCCGTCGCTCGAAACTGCCAGTCATCCTTCCTACATTGAGCTCCCGGGGGCCGCGCAGTGCATTTGGATCAACTGTTTCTCGGGTCGGACGATCTCTTCGGATCTCCAACGCCAGCTGCTTAACATCGGCAGCAAGGGCAGTGAGCTGATTGGAGATTGTGGTTTGCAACGCCCACAATGCGTCTAAGCTTCGATCATCGTCGGAAGCAGCTCGTCGGCTAGATTCCGCCATTGACGCCGGCCCAGGTGTGTGTGCTCTGATACCAACTGACGTCTTCACTTCGCACAACTTGCAAAAACCGTTAGCCAAAGGGGAAGAACATGCAATGGAACAGTAAAGAGAAGTTCTCTGAATTCTATATTCTTCTATATGTCCGTTCTTCCTTACAGACTCCTGTAATATAAGCTGTGGTTAAAACTGTAAATAGCTAAGAAACTATGCCTAAAGCTGTAGGTAAAAAGCTGACAAGGAAAAGTAAGATAACGGTTTTGATACTAGTGGCTGCACCAAGCCATGTGCAAAATGGTAAGTCGTTCCCCTGCTATAATGTAAGGCACCGCATCATCAATGCTACTGTCTCGAATCCACTGAGCTTGTTCTGAATTATCGCAACATAAAGGGATAAAAAAGCAAATCAAACATTAGAGACAAAAAACCTCCAATTCCAAGTTTGATGAAATCATGATTGACAAGATTATGTTAGAGAAAAAAGAAAAAGAAAAAAAAGGAGAAGAATTCTTCCCTAATACTTAATGGCTAGACTCTGCCTATTCGTGTAAAGGTATCTCCGTGCCTTCGGTATTTTATGTGTTCAATTCAAAGCTTATATCAAGGATGAGGTGAAGTGAGCTCTTATAACATTCTTAAACAATATATTCATTATTTTCATTTTTGATATGATCAAACAATTTCACATGAAAGTACCTGTGGGAATTTGTAGCAATATATTTGTACATCTTTGGAGCTATTAATAGTACCATTGCAATTCGTTTTCCATTTTTTTGTCAACTGGCCTAGTAGATGGAGCAGTGGCTTTAATTGTTTTGCATTGCAACATTCTCGCTTTATGTTTCGAATTGCATTGATTACACACACACATATACATACATACATACATACATATATATATATATATATATATAATTATCACTTTGTATGTGGCATCTTTGTGATCATCACTAGTTTCTATTTTTGTTTATGGATATGTCGACCACTCACGAACTCAAGATATTATTTACTTCATAATCTACATTAACGCTTGCATTGCTTTCTGCACCTCTATTGTTAACTGTAGTAGTAATTTACTTTGTATGCGCAGATAACATATAAACATATGTGCATGCCTCCCTTGTTATCAATATTTTTGTCAGTAAAGTCCTTCCATCAAATGTGTCACATACAACCTCACAATAATTATTAAAGAGTAATCTAAAATTTTAAAATCACTTTGGGAATTCTATTTTTCAATAGTTTTGCTGATAGCAATTCAATTAGTTGTACTTTGTCTTAAGACATGATAAATAATTCTCTTGTGAAGATGAAAATTAAATAATTGTTAAAGTTGATGAGATATCATGTATGTCAAGTAAAGAGCTTTAATAAAAGCATAAATATGTATTAATATCTACATATTAAAATTAAAATTATTTTAGTTATTTGTAATTAAAAAATATGATAAAAAATAAAATATATGATAAATAATGTTATTATATGACATAGTGTTAGGATTTAAATCATGAATTTAAAGTTTGGTATTCATTATGAAGGAAAATATAAGCCAATTTTATAATAGTAATATATAGATTTACTTTTTTTTTTTTGTTTTTTTTGGTAAGATATAGATTTACTTATGCTATTAAATATTGCTTGGGGAGTGAAATGGAGTAGAGATGCTTAAGAAGAGAGATTTTCATGAAAACACAAACTTATAATAATAATCATAACTTGTCATCGTATTTCTTATTTTAAAAATGTCTGAAAGGAAAGGATATTGACAGAAAAGGAAACCAAATCAAATTTATATGAAAATGATAAGAGAGTACCTTTGAAAACTTAGCATTAAGAACTAGATGATAATACATCATTAAATATATAGATAGGTTGTCAATAAAATAATTAGGAAAAAATCATCTATCTTTTTTATTGATATGAATTCAAGTATATGGTGTCTATGCATCATTAAAGAAGTAAAATTTGTGACCATCACACCATTATTAAGAAATATGATGGCATTGAGATATGTATTTCCTCCCTAACTATCTATTTGTTGGGGAAAAATATTAGTTCAATATAATTTTGAATTTCTAATTTTGTAATTAAATTTAGCATTGCAAATAATATACTATCTTAAAAGATAAAAATATTATTCCTCAAAGTATTCAAATACAAAAATATAAATAATATCCTAATTATTGTAACCAAATTATCATAAACGGGGTATTAAACTATTATCCAATTATATATTCAATTATAATAATTAAGATATGTTCATTAATCTCGTAATCAAATCATCATAGGTACTGACATACCATCCCAAAGGATGGAGATATCATTTTGATAAGGATTCAAACATGAGAATAATGATATTTAAAAATTTAAATTATAGTCAATCATTACCAAAATATTCTTCCTCTACTTTATCTAAGAGCTAAATAAAGTAGAGTTTATTTTAAGCTAGGTTACTTATTCTTTACAAGGGCAAGCCATTGTAGTTAATTATATCTTAAGAGATGGGGGTTCCTTAAGAAAATTTTCAATTAAGATTATGATAATCAAATTTATGGTTTTCAAAGTTTATGATCAAGAATTAGTGAAATTTGAAAATTTCTAGAGGGATAGGCTCAAATATGGAACATTTTATTTTTAAAGTGTCAAAGGAAGAAAGTAGTAGATAAGAAGAACCTCAAACTAACCTATGATTTGGCCTTATAATTTTGGTATAAAAATTTGGTGTTTGAATTGGCATTTTATTAAAAGTTTAGGATTTAGATTCTTTGATCACAAGATCAATGAAATGTCTAAAGGATGAGAGCTTATGTGTTGCAATCCATGATTCCGAGCTTGTGATTTTGATGATAACAAACATTATTGATTGTATTTTCATTTATTGTACTATTTTATATTGCAAATATATATTTGTGTGTACAAACATTTAAAGTACGTCATACACAATGTAAGAAGCCTAATGGCTCAAGTTTGGTTAGAATATGAATATGGTTGATAAGAGTGTAATTTTTATTTATTTTTTTAACTTATTGAATCAAATTTCTTTAAAATGTGTATGTAACCAAAGTCGCACACACATAGGGGAGTGAGAAAATAGTTTTTTTGAACTTTTTGTACTAATTGTATTGTATGATTAGTTATTTTTTAAACAAGTTAAAATGGCTAATTTTGTAATTAAATTTTTTTTAAAATAATTGTACTATACATTCTATATCGTATAGTACAATCTATTTAGAATAGTAACCCTTGATGCAAATCAAAATTAAGTATTTAATTTATTGATCTTTGGACTGATCGTGATGTCTGATCATGTTCATGCAATACAATATTTGAAATCTTACTTAATTTAATTTATGTGATTAGTTAATAAAATTAAGGCTTAATTAATTTAGATGATGGTACTGTATGATAAGCTGGATGAAAAGTGTTCATCCTTGTGATCGTCCTGGTTGAAACCTTGAATATTGTACTAATCATATAGTATAATGCAATCGTATTGGATGATTGGTATAGTCATTTTTAATGGTCCCGAAATTGTCATGTACAATCAAGATGCAATTAAACTAATCGTATTGTACGATCTCTAGATCGTACTTTATGATCGATATACATATTTTGAACAGTTTGTCCTAGGACTATTCCATTGCATTAGAGAACTAATTGTATTATATGAATATGGATTGTACTATACGATCAGTTTGAGTTGAATTAAAAATTTAGGGTTTTTTATGACCTTATATTTAAAGTTTTTCATAATATTTTTCTAAAAGAGAAACTTTGGCCGTTGAAGGTATTCTTGGAGAGAACAATGAGAAATCTTTGAGATTGGAGAAGGAGAATGTAAGGATTGTGAGAGGGATAAGTAGTGTAGGGGTTTCACACGGTCTTTATTATCAAGCTTGTACCTTGATTCCTCTACAGGGCTCTATGGATCTTCTTGGGCTGCTCTAGAAAGATAAGCTTCAATGTCAAAGTCAGAGACTCTCTGACTTCACTAGGATGGTAAAAAAAGGATTAGAAGATACTCTGGCTTCACTAGGAGGGTGAAAATGCTTCTAGGTTTGCTGCGTTCATTAAGAGGGTGAAAAGAGCTTCCAAGGTTCTCTATCTCACCATGTGGGTAAAAAGATTCTTATTCTCCCCCATATTGGGTTAGTGGACGTGATTCTTGTATTGACTTCTCAGCCTTGCTGTGGGGGTTAAAAGAGAGACATTAAGAGTTGGTGCAATACTTGAAGTGGAGGACTCTAGGAAGTAGGCATAGGTCATTGTTTGACCGAACCACTATAAAATTCTTGTGTGCTCATTCTAATATTTAATTTCTGCATTTTACTTTTCTACAATTTATTTTCCTAAAAATTGCATTTTGAAAGATTTGTGGTTGATGTTCTATTGATTTAATTAAATTATCATCATCATTATTGTAATTATTATTTAGTTAATTTGCTTATGCATCAGGTGATAAAGTTATTTATTTTTAATCCATTGAAAGTTTTCAAAAAGAATTTTTTTTGTTGAAGTTATTTTTAAATAACCAATTCACCCCCTATTGGTGTGCATAGGGATTGCTTAATGAAGCTTAACACCCTCCATTAACTTTCATTCAATATCAGAATGAGTCTCAGAATTGGGATTTAAAAATCTCTAAGAAAAAAATGAAATGGTACAATTTGGAAATCGAAATACCATAGAAGATTATTCTATAACTTTTCCATGCTATTTAATAATATTTCAATTGATTTTTGGAAAATCTATATGTCTACTTTCTTGCAATCTATTGATTTTTTTATGTGGCATATGATTCAAGAGAGATACTCTACGCCATTTAGATTTGTTAATGGCATTAAAGTAGAAACACCTTTCACTGAAAGGAGTAATAAAAATAGAGACTTAGCTCAACTGAATGTTAATTTCTTAAACTATTTTTTTGTGCACTTAAGTATAAATATTACATGAAGGTATCTACATGTAACATTAGCAAGGGAATTTTAGATAGATTATGTATTATATATGAAGGTACTAGTGAAGTTAAACAGTTTAGGTTAAATATTTTATTGTACAATTACAAACTTTTTTGCATGAAATTTAGTGAATCATCTTGGACATGTACAATAGGATTATTCAAATAGTGGCATCATTATATGCTCTAAGTAGATAACTTTCAAACTCTGTAAAAGTTAACAAAATTATGCATTTTCTACCTAGAAATTGCAATGTCAAAGTCACTATAATATATGAATATAAGAATTTAAATGTTTATTCAATTAATAATCTACTTAGCTCACTCATTGCCTACAAGAAAAGTTTAAGTCAAAGACTTTTTGTTGCAAGTGACAAAAAGAAGGAGAAATATGTGACATTAAAAGGCAATTACTTTGAAAGTGATAGCTCGACAGCAGTTGAAGATGATGATATAGCATTGATGACCTGATGATTCAAGAGTTTTCTAAAAAGAAAGCAATGACGCCATCAACACTGGAAGAAAGCTAAAATAAATAAAAATACAAAGGTTTTCTCTAATGTCATTTATTTTGAATACGGGAAACCAAGTCACCTAAAGTCAAATTGTCCCAACATAAAAGCTCAAACAATCAAGGAGAAGGGTGAGGAGAAGATAAAGATCAAAAAAGGGGAATAAAGGTTGCAAAAGGCATATTTGGAAGACTTTGCTTAAGAATCATCATAACTGAAACCAGAGGAGGAGGAAACAAGTCTATGCCTTATGACAAATAATACACTTAATCATTCTGATCATGATAAGATAGGTGAGCTTTCATAGGATGAAATATTTGAAGCTTCTAAGAAAATTAATGATGCATTAAGAAAATGAATGCTAGCTTCAATGTTAATTTTTTTAGTTACAAAAAGAGCATGACATTCTTAGGATTGACCATTCTAGTTTCTATAAAAACATGCTTCCTTGCTTGATGAATTCAATGATCTTAACAAGAACCATATTGAATTAATCAAATAACATGAATCCTTGAAATCTGAGCATATTAAATTAGAGGAATCATACAAACAACTAAAAAAACTTACACCTGAACTAGACATTAGTGAACATTCCTTAAAATATGAAGTTAAAAGTTTTAAAAGTGCCAATGAATTCCTGAAAGTGCAAATTCATGTAGTTCAAAATATTATACCACCGCCTATACTAGCACAATAGTCTAACCCCAAAACATAGCATGCATCATCTTATACCCCTAGGAAGAGGCTTAATAACCCATATAGATTTGTAAACCCATTCCTTGATGTTAGGTGCTATTCTTGTGGCATGCTAGGTCACATAGCCCATATGTGCACAAAACACCATAAAACACATCTTGTGTGGAGGCCTAAAAAATTGAATCACAACATAACAACATACAAATCATTCACTGAAGTGTAAGGTGGAGCCAAATCTTAATTGGGTTCCTAAAACTAACCCTTAAAAGACTTTATAGGGGCGCTCTCATAAAAGGATTAGGGAGGGCATGTGATACATGGTTAGTGGATGCTCATGACACATGACTGGATATATGAAACAATTCATCATGTTAGAGGTTAGGGCAGGAGGCAAGGTAACACTTGAAGACAACACCACCAGAAAAGTGGTGGGCTCTAGTATAATTGATAACTTAAAGAATTTTATTTTGAAAATATTTTATTAGTACATGGATTGAAACATAACCTGCTTAGTATTAGTCAATTATGTGATAAATATTTTGATATTAAATTTCTATATACTAAGTGTTTCATTAGCTTAAATGGTAAAATTATTTTTGAAGGAAAAATTATTAACAATGTTTATATGTTCAATTAAACTATAATGACTATTAGAATTCTATGTGTTTAAAATCTATTGTTGATGAATCCTAGTTATGGCATAGACGACTATGTCATACAGGCATGAAAAATATTTGGAAGATCACCCATAAAAACTTAAAATTCTTTTCATTCCATCAAAGACATCATCACATCTATACCACTAGAAGTACTTTGTATGGACTTGTTTGGACCTATTAGTACAGCCAACCTAGGTGTGAAAACCTTTGGATATGTAATTATAGATAAATTTTCTAGATTTACCTAGGTTATATTCTTAGAATATAAAAGTGGTTCATTTGATGAATTTAGAAAATTTTCTACTTAGATCCAGAGAGAATTTGGATGTGAAATATTGACTATCCATAGTAATCATGACAAAGAATTTGAAAATGATAGGTTTGAATCATTCTGTAAGGAGCAAGGTATATAATATAAATGTTTTTCCACTACAACCCCTCATTAGAATGGGATAGCTAAGAGAAAGAATAGATCCCTATTAGAAGCTGCTAGAGCCATGTTAGCAAAGTATTTAATTCCGACATATTTTTGGGCAAAGGCAGTAAACACTTATTGTTATGTTCTGAATAGGGTAAATCTTAAATACAAACTTAATGAGACTCCATAATAGGAAAACAACTATTTTTTGCAGAAATAAATTCAATAGAATTTTTGACTAAAAAATTTTGGTGAATTTTGAACTATTTTTTGCTGAGTCATGCCAGGTTGGGTGTAGTGGGTGGGTCGTAGGGCTTGCAGCTTGGCTTGGCGGGCAGGCTTGTGCATGTAACATATTTTATGTTTTTCTTAATAAATTTTTTTGATGGAAATAATTCTTCCAAAAATCTGTTGAAAATATTTTTGGCGGATTATTTTGTGCCAGTAACATTTTTCCAACACGTATTTTACCATCTGAAATTCATCGAAAATGCTTACTTTTGACAGATTTTTGGCATTTTTCTATGGATTTTGGCCGCCCGTAACACACAATTTTTCTATAATGCTCCCTATAAACTACTAAAGGTAGAACATCCATTCTATTTCACCTTTGTGTTTGGATGTATATATTTCATTCAGTTAATGGAAAAATCCCAACTAGGAAAATTTGACCGTAAGTCACATGAAGTAGTTTTCCTAGGTTAATCTTCTATAGTTAAAGCATATATAGTTTTAAATAAAAGTACCTTAGTAGTAGAGAGGAGACTACCCATGTAGTATATAATGAATCTGCTAAATCTCGTGACCCTAGTTTAGAAGAAGAATAGGATGTAGAGGTCACCCAAGGAATATAATATGTTGACCTAGGAAATAGAGAAGAACACCAGGATCCCTTTATTATATATTAGAGATATGCATCAAATTATCATAGAGAACTGATCTTAGTAGACCCCTCTATAACATTTAAGGCTAGACATGGACTTAGGAAAGTGGCTAGTCATTTTGCTTTCATATTTATGATAAATTCCACTAGTATATATCAATTATTATCTTATGAATTCTAAATCCTAGCTATACAAGAAGAATTGAATCAATTTATTAGAAATGATGTTTGGGAATTGGTTAGTAGACCTAAGGACTAGAGTGTTGTAGGAACCAAACAAACTTTCAAGAAATAAAATGAATGAGTCTGGAGTAGTATTTAGAAATAAAGTAAGATTAGTAGCTAAGGGGTATAAATGAATTGAAGTCATTGAAGCTATTAGAGTGTTGTTAACCTTTGCTTACTTTAGAGGCTTTAAGTTGTACCAAATTGATGTAAAGAGTGCCTTTTTGATTGATGTGATTAAGGAATATTTATATGTAGAGCAACCCCCTAGATTTAAAAATTCAACATTTCCCAACCAAGTCTATAAATTGAATGAGACATTATAAGGATTGAAGCAAGCACTTAGGGCATGGTTTGAAGGCTTCACACTTTTCTTCTTGATAGTTCTTTTGCTAAGGGTAGTGTATAGACCACACTGTTCATTAAGAAAGTAGGAGATGATTTATTCATTGTTCAAATTTATATAGATTATATATTATTTAGATCGACAAATGAAAATCTTTATAATGGATTTTAGAAATCATGAGTAGAGAATTTGAAATGAGTATAATGGGAGAGTGTACTTAATTCCTTTGTTTTATTGTAAAGAAATGGATGATGGAACTTTTTTAAGCCAAGGTAAATATATCAAGGATATTATAAAGAAATATAAGATGGAAAATGCAACCCCAATCAATTCACTGATAAGATCTACCATTCAATCAGATAAATATTCAAGCGAAAAGTAAGTAGACCAAAAGAGCTATGGGGTTATACTAGGATCACTTATGTATTTGATTGCTAGGAGGCCAAACATTATGTTTAGTGATTATGTTTGTGCCAAATTTTAAGCATATTCTAAGGAATCCCATATGAGAAGTGTTAGGAGAATTCTTAGATACCTTATAAGAACCCAAAATCTAGGTATCCAGTATCCTAGGCATATCTCCTCATTTGAAATTATAGGATATTTAAACTCAGACTTTGCAGGATATAGGATTGATAGAAGAAGAACCTCAGAGCCTATCAATTTATAGTTTTTTTGTCTAGTAGGAAAAAAAACCTATGTATCCCTATCCGCTGCTAAAGCAAAATACAATGATATAGGAAGTTTCATTGCTCAATTATTATGGCTAAAGTAACAAATCCTTGACCTTGGATTATCTGTTGGCTATGTATGACAATGCTAGTAATGTATGCATCTGTAAGAATCCTATCCAACACTCCCATACTAAGCATATTGACAGTAGGCACCACTTCATACTAAGGGAGATATTGAGTTTAATCATGTAGCAACTCAAGATCAACTGGCAGACGTAATCACCAAACCCTTAAGCTATAAAACCATTAGCACACTAAGGATTATATTAGGTGTCCTTGACATTCATGCTTGATTCAAGGCAAGAAAAAATTAATAACTTAAGACTTATATGTTTTATGTGTTTGTATTCTTTTTATGTTTGTTAAATATTCAATGTTGATTGCTTATTAGTAGATATTCTTTGATCACCACACAGCTCTTATCAAAGAAAAGAAATGTTCACATTATACTGTTTGAATAACATTTGTATTATACAATATACACAACTCAGCACATCTTTACCATTCAATATTTCAATGATTTTGATTTGACCGATTGTTTATGATTGTACTCTATAATCCACCTAATTATACTGTACAATCCACATCTTAGTAATAGTTGAATGAATTAAATCATTTGATATGATAACCTAAAGATCTTCGTACTGTATGAACACCTATTAATTCAAACTCTACAAACCTTTTAATCAAAGGTCGTACTAATGACTCCTCGGGATGATCACTTTTAATGAAGATTATCCAGTAGGATATTGATCGTACTATATAATTTAAGCACTTTTTCTGGCAGATCATCCATACAAATTGAATTCTTTTTATCGTAATATATGAACCTCAATAGTATTGTACTATCTACTAAAAATCTATAAGGAGGGATTTCTAAAGTTTCATTCTCTTCATTTATTTATTCCTATTCTCAACTTGCTTCGTACCTTCAATACTCCTAATGGCTGGAGAAAAATGAGGTCGTCAACTGTTTCTAGGAAGTTCTTCATGTCATCCTATTGATGATCATTTCCAGTCAGTGGATGATGAAGAAGCCTATCACATATTTAGGGAAGCCTAGATTAGATCGCTCTGAATCCTTTACTTGTAAATTCTAAGCTATAGGGTAATGGATCTCTTCACCACTTGCACTTTTCATATTCTTCTTGCCTAAGCCTTCCCTTTTAATTCTGATATTCTTTTTGAAATTTTTGCTAGTCTACAAGCATTTGCAAATTTTTCCTCAACGACTTCATATGTTTGCATACGACCATTAGAAATTACTAAATAAGATTTAGATCAATACCTCCACATATCCAATGAAGGGGTTCAACCCCATATTCTATCATCTAAGGGAGGACTGGACCACAGTTAATCTAATTATTAGGAAAACTCCTATAAACCAACAACAATCCCTTGCCCAATCCCTATATCAAAAATCTAGTATAATACAACATGTTCTCTAAATTTTTTTTTCTTCCTAAAGCTGGAGAAAGGTTTAATATCACTCCTCTCTTGTATGTAGTCAACTATTTTATCATATTTGACACTATTTTTGATGAATCCCAAATGATTATTTCTTATCTACACAACCTCACTTCCTTTCGTTAACACTCAACCCATCGTAAGCAATCGCTCTTTCCATGTTCTCTTTCATCATCACTAAGGAGGATAGCTCGAAGATGAGCTAGAATTTGTTGAAGAAGAGAAGACATTTCAACATCAACACTATTACCAACATAACTACCTTATTCCTATGAGGTGATGATAGAACATTTTGATTGATTAGAGTCCCAACTGGATAGCCATATTTAGTAGCAGTAGCAGCATGAAATTGACATGGCATGGTTTTGTAAGCAATTTGATATGAGTCATCACTATTTCTAACCACCACCACCACAACCTTCACCTGACCAAGGATTCTACTTTAAGGATTTTTTTTTCTTGTTGAATTCCTTCTTGTAGTCTTTATTGTGATGGTGTTTTTTTTGTTAAGAAGTAAGATTTAAGAAGAAATTGTATAGAGAGAGAAGCTCCCAGTTTTTCTAGAGAGAGAAATTCTTATTTTTCAAATTTCTATGTTTGTGGGCTTTGCGCGGGCAGGGGTTTTGTCATTGACGGATCGCCGGATAGATGATCGGATGTTCTCCTCCACTTGGATCATGGCAAACTTTCATTCATCAGGTGCTCATCGCAGTATTGGCAAGGTTAGTAATGGCATTGTAATCAGAGGGTGCAAAACCTCTAGTTCGCCAAGATTTGGTTGAAGGCAAAGGAAAGAGGGTTTTGGCTGATCGTGATGCTGGAGATGTTAATGATCCTGCAAATGCGATGATTGTCTTAGATAACATTCCTGAGGCATCTTCGTCTGTTGGAGCGATCTTGAAAGTCAATAAGTTTGTGTTGAATCATGAAGATTTAGGTGGCCGTGTTTTATCCTCTAAGATAAATGCCTCGGAAGTGGAAGTGGAGGGTAATAATCCTCTGAAGAAATTGGTATTGAATAAGAACCAGGATAATACTATTGAGAGGGGTTCTGTGTTAAACAATATGAAGGAGAATTTTACAGAAGCCTTGAAAAAACCTCAACAAATCAAGATTTCTATTAACAAGGTGGTAACAGAACTATCTAAGGATGGGATGGTGGTCAAGCTGAATGCTGAGAAGGAAGTTTTAAATTCAGAAATTTTGAGACACTTTCTAGTTGTCAAGGTTTTAGGTGATAAAGTTTATTTTCCAATGTGCAGCTAGTATTGAGGAAGCAGTGGAACAATTTTGGCAGCTTTCATATGACGTCCATAGGCATGAATTGGATCTTATGTTCATTCAAGTATGCGGAAGCTATGGAGGAAGTTTTGAATGGTGTCCCTTGGTTTGTGGGAGGTCACATTGTTGGGTTGGATAAGTGGTCTCCTCTTTTCAATCCTAATTCCTTCAGGGGAATTACTGCACCAATTTGGATTCGTTTACCCTACTTGCTGTTGTATTGTTGGGATGAGGAGAATATCACTAGGATTGCTTCGAGAATAGGTGCACCTATGTATTTGGATGGTAATTCTTTTAAATGGGGAAACATGAATTCGCTCGGGTATGTGTGATACTGAATTTGGAAAACAGGCTTCCAAATGGTGTTTGGGTTGATGGAATTGCTGGTAGATTCTTTCAAAAAATAGAGTATGAGAAGATTGACTTGATTTGTTATCAGTGTGGTAAGGTTGGTCATGATAGAAAGGATTGTTCTAATAGAGAGATGAAGGCTCCTTGTGATCAGTCGGCAAGGAAAATTGCTGTTGATAAAGATGTGGGAGGGTTGGTTGATACTAAAGTTATTGAAAGTGAATATGGACCGTGGATCCATGTACAGTTTAAAAACAGAAGATTCAAGAATGGATTGGTGGCGGCAGTTGGTAGACCTGGTAGAAGTACAGCTGAAGTTGACGTTCAGGCTCGTGTTCATCATATTGATACAGGCAAAATCTGGTTCAACACAAGAAGGCTGATGTGGAAACTGAATTAAACCAGATTGGTCAAACTATTTTGGATACAGTTAATGTTGTTAGTAAAGGTGAATGTGATAAGGAGATTGCAAAGGGGGTATCAATTTCCAATAAATTTGATGCTCTGCTTGAGGAGATTGAAGAAGGGGAAGTGATGGGTCATCCTAGTGTGAATGAACAGAAGGAGATGTCTATTGCTGATGATTTACCTGAGAAAGTCGAAGCTTCTTCTTTACAGAATAACAGTCTGGTTAAAATAAAACTGGCTAAGGAACTGAAATCGCTAGGGCCCTTAGAACCTGATCACATGAAAAAGAGAAAGGAGGGTAAAGGAAGTATGCCAGGCGTGGACGGTTCCCCAATGGTTAGTAAATGACTTCATTGGTTTTCTGGAATTGCAGGGGGCCAGAAAACAGGAGACTTTCTTGTATCTCAAGGAGATAGTGAGGAATTATGATCTTTTCTTTATTGGGTTGATGGAAACCAAATTATCTAGTATTGATAGAAATGATGTTGATTTCCTTATTGGGAAGGATTGTGACTATTTCCATTTCCCAGCCATGGGTACTACTGGAGGCATTTTGGTCTTGTGGAATATGAAGCTAGTTTCTTTTGATGTTGAGGGAGCTCTTCTCAATTGGTGGTTGGTTCTCTCTATACACCTTCTATGGGTGTTTGGAAGGTGGCAACTGTGTATGGTAGTAGATGTCATAATGAGAGAAGAAATTTGTGGAATTTACTTGAGAAATGTATGAAGGGTTCAGGTCCTGCCATTGTGGGGTGGGGGGGGGGGAGGGGACTTTAACTACATTTTAAATAAGGAAGAGAAGAAGGGTGGCAAGAGATTCTTATTCTCTAGAGGGCCTAGAGAGATGAAATAATTTATGACTAACTCTGATTTCCATGTTGCAGGATTTTTTGGACCAAGTTTTACTTGGTGTAACAATAAGGATGGCTATTCTAGGATTTGGGAAAGACTTGATAGATGCTTGCTCAACTCCTCTGCTTTGCCCTTGATGCCATTTGGGAAGGTAAAGCATCTTGCTCGAGTGGCATCTGATCATAGCCCAATTGTGTTCAATTTGGATGCTATGAAGATCAATAGGAGCAAGGCTATTAGATTTGAAGATACTTGGAGGTCTTACCCGGCTGCTTGGAGTATTGTCTCTAATACATGAAAGAAGGCTGATTTTGGTGAAGAGGTGGAGGTGCTTCATAGAAAGCTCAGGAGGACGTTGAGAGCATTATTTTTCTGGAATAAAAATAAATGTCGAGATCTTTGTAAGCTGAAGGAGGACTTAAAGAGAGAGATCTTGGAATTGCAGATTAAGGAGGCTTCGAGTTCTATTTTTTCTTGTGATGACTTGCTCAATCTTAGAAGAAAGGTTCATGAGCTTTATTGTCACTCTTAGAAGACTTTCTATTTGGTGGAACCAAAGAGCTAAAGCTAGATGTCATGAGCAAGGGGATACTAATTCAAAATTTTTTCATAACTTTGCATCAGCCTGGAGGAATGCAAAGTGGATAAGGCAAGTTAAGGATGTTAATAACATTCTGGTGGAGGAAGATGATCAAATTGAGCAAGTCTTTTTTACAGTTCTTTGAGAAGAAATGGAAGTATAGAACTTGTGGCTTGACTGATTGGCCTTATCCATCAGAAAAATAGAAGCTGAGTGCCTCGACTGCAGCTGCATTGGATGTAGATTTTTCCATGGAGGAGTGCAGTATCTCAGTTTTTCAGCAAGGAAATAATAAGTCTCCTGGGCTAGATGGTGTGACATCTTCCTTTTTCAAGTGTTATTGGAACTTAGTGTGTGAGACTACTTGGAGCGCGATCAAGAAATTCTTAAATTCTGGAGTTATGCACAAGGAATGGAAGGATACGCTTATTGTCTTAATTCCAAAAGTTAAGAACCCAGTAGTGCCAGCTAATTACAGACCTATTAGCCTCTGTCAAAGTACATATAAGATTGTGGCCACTATGTTGGTTAATAGGTTGAAAATATGTATGCCCAAGATGATCTCAGAGGAGTAGGTAGCATTCATTCCAAGGAGATCATTGTCTGAGCATTGCTTGCTGGCGCAGGAGATCTTCAAAAAATTTAAAGTCTCTAAAAATAAACAAGGTTTGATGGCTGTGAAACTTGACATGGAGCAGGTGTATTATAGTATGGGATTGCCAAATTTGAATCAAATACTCCACTGGTATGGCTTCCCCTATGCTTTTTCCAAGTTACTAATGGAATGTGTGGTAAATGCAAGGTTTTCTATTATCCTGATTGGGAAATACTCGAAGTGGATTGATGCTCATTGTGGATTCAGGCAAGGCTGCCCACTCTCACCATACTTGTTCATTATGTGTTCTCAATTGTTATCTAATGCAATTGAGCAAAGGGTCATGAATTAGGCATTCAAGTGTCTCCTAGAGGACCAAAGATCTCACATCTTCTGTACGCAGATGATGTGTTGCTTTTCTCTCGGGCTACCAAATCTATGGCACGTCTATTAAAATGCATTGTGGAGGATTTTTGTAATTGGACGGGTCAAAGGGTAAATGTTAACAAGTCCCAAATCATCTTTGGTAAGATTGTTAAGAGGTCTTATAAGAAGAAGGTGGCTAGAATTCTCGGTTTCAAGGTGGTAAAGGAATTGCATTACTTGGGAATAAAGTTCTCCTTACAGAGAATGGGTATTGCTGATTTTTAGGATCTGTTAAGTCATGTTACGGATAGACTTAATATTTGGGGGAATAAATCTCTCTCTTTGGGAGGAAAAATTACTCTTATCAAGACTTCTTTGCCATCATTGCCGAATTTTGCTCTTACTCACTCTCTAGTTCCCAAGAGGGTGATTCATGAAGTGGAGAAATTATGTAGGAGGTTTATTTGGGATAAACAGGATGGGAAGCAGGGGAAACATTATGTAGCTTGGGAAGAGATCTGTAATTCAAGGAATGCCGGTGGTTTGGGTGTGCAGTCTATCATCACCAAAACTGGTACTCTATGGGCAAGGTTAGCCTGGAATTATATCCAAAAACCTGATTCTTTACTTCACCGAACGATTAAGACTAAGTTTGGTAACAATGTCTTGAATGAAAATTGTTTGAAAAGCTCTTCCAGTGCTTGGAAAATTTTGAAGGACGAAGGCAAGCACCTTAAACCCATTTTTTAGATGGAGAGTGGGAAGAGGGTGATAAAATTCAGGTTCTGAGTGATATTTGGTTGTTGGATAAATGTCTCAATGATTGGCCAACCTTTGTTGACTGTGGAGCTCTGAAAAATTTGAGAGTTCAACACTTTATTTCTGATATAGGGGAGTGGGATGAAGGAAAGCTACTCAGTTTTTTCCATGAAGATCTTGTCAGCCTAATCAGGAATGTGCAAATTGATGGTCAGTGGGAGGATCAGCTTGAAACCATTTGTAAATTTTTGGGTAAAACCATTTCTGTGCTGGTTTATGACAATGTGTGAAAGGGAGAGGTGTTAGTGATGATGATGGATTCTACAGTTGGCTTAAGAGTTTAAAGCTTAATTATAATGTGGAAATTTTTTGGTGGCGAATTAGTAAGTTCGCTATTCCCACAAATCATTTTCTTAAGTTCAGAACACTTGCGGTTGATGATCTATGTACTAGAGGTTGTCAGGAGGTGGAGAATTATGAACACATTATTGTTCACTGTAAGTATCTTAAAGAAATTGTTTGTAAAATTCGAGAATGGGGATTTTATATTCATGTTTTTCAATCTTTGGAGTGTTGTTTAGAAGAGCTAAGAAGGAGTTCTGGCCGTAACTCTGGTATGGATAGAATCTATTGTGTTGCTATGTTTCTGACCTGGAAGAATCGGAACTTAGTAAAGCATGGTAAGGTGGCTATGCCAAGTTCTTCAGTGGATGCAAATGTGCTTTCTTTAGATGAATTGAAGTCTTCTCCATATCAAGATAACTTGGGTACTAATCTCCCAAGGGAGTTCTATAGTACTTGGTGCCCTCCACAACTAGATTGGATTAAGATCAATGTGGATGCATCCTTATTGAGCTCAAATAGAGGTGGAATTGGTGGAATTTTTAGAGATCATAAAGGTAGACTTCTTCTTGCTTTTGGATGGAATAAGATTCATTGGGACATTACCCAGCTTGAGATGGAGGTGATTGTGGATATAAGAGATTTCATACAAAGTTGGATGCTTGAAAAAGTAAAGGTATTATCATTGAAAGTGATAATACTAATGTGATTACATTCTTACAAGATTCTTTGAAGAAAATTGATTGGCACTTGGATAATTGGCCGGCCAAAGAGCTTTACTTCCTCAATGACTTTAATAAGGTCATTTTTCATCATGTTAATAGGGATTGTAATAAAGTAGCTGATTTATGTGCTACTTTAGCTTTAGATGGTAGTTTTACTTTTGATAGTTTTTCCTTTGGTAGCATTCCGATCTCCTTGATTGATTTAATCAAGGATGAGATGTTACCACAATAGATTGTATCTAGTTTTGTTCCCTTTCTTTTTTTTCTTAATGCATTGCTTCTGCATGGTTTCAAAAAAAAAAAGATGGTGTTTTTTGTTTATTTTTTCTCTATTTTTTGGTGATGTCAAAAGAAGGAATAAATGGTTGTTTGTATTTTGTGTTTTTTCTATGAAATATTTTTTCTTCTCTTTCTATTGTTTATGTTTTCATCTTAAAAAATGAAAAATACCTAATTTTTTTACCTACCCCTATTTGTCAAAAATATCTCATCTAGTAAGAAAGAAGTTAGGAGAAAATATAACCTCTTGTAATTTCAATAAAAAATGTTTGTCTTCATAAAAAATGGAGAGATTATTGCAATCCAGGATCCCACGCTTGTATTTTTTATAATAATAAACATCATTGATTATATTTTCAGTTCTCCTACTATTTTATAGTTTGAATATATCTTAATGTGTACTAACATTTTAGATACGTGATACACGATGTAAGAATACTAAGGGCTCAAGTTTGGGTAGAATAGAAATATGGTTTATAAGAGTTTAAAATTTTTATTTATTTATTTTTAACTTCTTGAGTCAAAATCCTATAAAAGGTGTAATCTATGTTGGCGACCAAACACACATAGGGGATGAGAAAATAATTCTTTTTTTACTTTTTGTACTTATTATGCTGTACGATCCAAAATGCATTGTATGACAAGTTATTTTTTAAACAAGTTAAAATTGCTAATTTTATTAATAATATTTTTAAAGTAGTAATCCAAGCAACCTATAAAATTATGTATTTAAATTATTGATGTTTGTACTGATCGCACTGCTCTATCACATTCATATAATATGATTTTTGAAATCTTACTTCATTTAATCTCTATAATTAGTCAATCAAATTAAGGCTTAGTTAATTTGGTCAATCATATTGTATGATGTTCTTCTTACTATTTGATAGGTGGAATGAAAATCTTTCATTTATCCTTGCGATCATCATAAACCTTAATTTTTATACTAATCGTACAGTAAGATGTAATTGTATTAGACAATTGGCAGAGTCAATTTTCAATCATCATGAAAATCATCATGAACAATTAAGAGGCAATTAAACTATTCGTGTTGTCTGATCTCCAGATTGTATTGTACGATCGGTATATAGATTTTAAACAATTCATCTTGGGATTATTCCATCATTCTGGATTTCATTTGATTTTTGAACTAATCGTAATGTACGATAATGGATCTTATCGTACCATCAATTTTAGCTCAATTGAAAATTTAGGGTTTTTGAAGACCATGTATTAAAATTTTTTCTTAACATTTGACTAAGAGAGAGACTTTGGTTGTTGAATTTGTTATGGGAGGAGAGATCCGAGAGACGAAAAAACAAATAATTTTAAAAAATTTGTTAAGGAAAACATTAATCTTTTTGAAAACTTTTTGAATATTTTAAAATGAATCATTTTATCCCACAATGAGGAAGCAAAACCACTTTCCCAATAACTAAATTTAGAGATTTCAAACATAAAACAAATCACAAAAAATGCAAAAATTAAATGTGAAAAAGCAAATAGAAAGAACACTCTAGAATTATAGTGGTTCGGTAGAAACCTCCTTTCCAAGTATTACAATAAAAGTAGTGTCTCTCTTTTTCCCCCCATAATATGGTGGAGAAGCCCTTACAAAGTCTTTATAGCGACTCGATGAGGCAGAGTACCTTGAATCCTTTTACTCCCTCTTGGAGTAGGCAAATTATCTAGAAATCGTTTTACTCCTTAGAGTAGGCAGAGAACATTGGAATCCTTTTACTCCCTCCTAGAGTAGGCAGAGAACCTTGGACTTGATGCCGATGAAAGTCTCCCTAGAGCCAGCAAGGAAGTAAGGAAGAAGCATAAAGAAGATAGTGGAAATATTATTTGGTGCAACCTTTGTGAATCCCTTATAACTCCCCCTCACAAGGATCTCTCTCTCTATTTCTCTCTCTCTCTCTCTCTCTCTCTCTCTCTCTCTGAAAGCTCTCCTCTCTTTCTTGTCTATTATCTCTCTCAAGTCAACCCAGTAATAAAAGATACATTCAAGGATAATATGAGAGCTTAAATAAAGAGCCTCCAAAAAAATTCCTAATTTTCAATTTTACACTTCTAATCATCCAATACGATCCAAGATCGTGCTGTATAATTTATTCAAAATAGCCCTTTCAGCCAGTATGATCAACATTGCCCTGTACGATTAATTCAAATATTTTGTACAGACCATCTAGTATGACTCATTAATTATTCTAGACAATTAGTTCAAGATACTTCATTGATCGTCTAGTGTGATATAGGATGATGGGCAGCGATTTACATATCATCCTACACAGCCCTCGGGACATCAAGTATGATCTCTTGTACAATTAGAAGAAAATTATGGTTTCATCTTGGATGATAGGGGATCATCCCATGAAATATTAAAGATATTATAGTACAATAATCATAGATATCATGTATAATCTAATCGAGAAATCTAATCATAATTATGTTGCAAATCTATTTTCATGACTTATGTTTTGATGATTGACAAACACTATTGATTCTCTTGGACTGCATGTTGCTTCTAACTTTTCAGGAATCGAAGATCGGACGAATAGATGAAGCCAGTTCAAGATTGCGTAGGTCTAGGGTTGAGTCAGTCTGTATTTTATTTTTTCTCTTCTTG
>NW_021319837.1:28900-54293 GCF_001605985.2 Dendrobium catenatum | reverse complement strand
TTTTTTAAACTACCAATTCACCCCCCCCCCTCTTGGTAGCCTTTGGGAAATTAACTTAGGCTTAACAACCTAATTACTAGACTCAACAATAGGAAGATGGACAGCAATTTACATATCATCCTACACAGCACTCGGGACATCCAGTATGATCTCTTGTACAATTAGAAGAAAATCATGGTTTCATCTTGGATGATAAGGGATCATCCCATGAAATATCAAATATATTCTAGTACAATCATCATAGATCATCATGTATAATCTGATCGAGCATTCTAATCATAACTATTCCCTTAATCTAAGGATAAATTTAGGTGCGATTATCCTAAATTATCCAGTGCGATGTATATCATCTTGTATAATTAGTATAATATTCAAAAATTTAAAAATTACCTAAATTATGATTGGTGACTATTTTTTATAATCTAAATTGATTGTATTGTATGATAAGGATGATATATTATGATTAGTTTAATCACTCTAAATTAACAGGGATTCCCTGTTGCAACTTAGAATTTAAGATTGAGTTTTATATAATGTGATTTTTTTGATGATAACTAAATATTATTGTTTTGATTAATATTTCTCCTAACATACGTTGGATATATTTCTATTTGTTTTGTGTGTACTAATATTTTAGGAAAATCATACTCCAAACTACTGAAGAATTCAAGACAAAGTAGATTAGGTTTTCATGTAATGAAGTCAATGATTTTTATTTTCTTGAGTTTGAGAGAGTGTGATTGTAATTGAGTAACTATACATACACATAGGGGGAGAGAATCAAAATTGAAATTGAAAATTTTTAAACCTATTCATACTGTATGATGTTAGTTAGTACAGATGACTGATAGTGTATGAAATAAGCTTTATACCAGTTCATCCCATGATTTTTGAACTGTTCGTACAGGTGATCTAATTATCGTATAGATAATAAATAGTGTACAAAATAAGCTTCATACAAGATCATCCAGATGAATTTTAATTATTTGTACAAATGATCTAAATATCATACAAATGACTGACAATATATAAAATAAACTTCATACAAGATTTTTTTAAACAAATTTTAACTATTTATATAGACAATCTAAATATCGTACAGACGATTGATAGCATACGAGATAAGGTTTGTAGCAAATCATCCATATGAACTTCAACTATTCATACAAATGATCTATAAATTGTATATATAACTAAAAGTGTATGAAATAGTGTTTGTACAAGATCATCCCATGATTTTTTGAACAGTTCGTATAGATGATCCATGATCATACTATATAATCTAACTCATTTTCATTTTGAAAATTTTGTTTATGGATGGGTTTTTATGTGTTTTCTATATAATGAGTCCTAAAAACTGACTTTGTGATCTATTTGTTAAAAATTTTTATTGATAATGGAAAAAGTGAGTGATTTGGGAGAGTGTTTGGAAGTGGAGAGTGAAAGATCTTGCAAGAAGAAATTTTGAGGGATTTACAAGAATGCCCAAAGGTGAGGATACCTTAATTACTTTTTAAAACTTTGTCCTACTTCTTTGAAGACTCTTAAGAGAATATCTCCAAAGTAGATCAGGTACTCTGCCTTTACTAGGAGGGTAAAAAAGGATGTTGGTACTCTATTTTCACTAGGAGGGTGAAAAAAAATGATGGTTATCTGCTTTCACCAAGAGGGTGAAAAAGGATGATGGAACTCTACCTTCATAAGGAGGGTGAAAAAGGACGACGGTTCTTTACTGCACCGTGTTGGTGAAAGATAGAATTTATAAGGGTTTCTCCACCTTGCTATTGGAGCAAAAGGAGAGTCACTTGTATTTTGGTGAAATACCTAGAGTCTCCAAGGAGTAGACATATGTTTAGTTAGACCGAAGCACTATAAAATTTGATATTCTTTTATTATTTTATTCTTTTATTCTTACTACATTTTTATTTTCCACACTTTATTATTACTGTGGTTGAAAAATATTTTGTGAAAATTTATTTCTGCAAATAACCTCATACTTCAGGATCATTAAGTAAAATATTTTAAAATAGTTTTCTAAAATCTAAGAGATTTTTTTAAAATTACCAATTCACCCCATCTCTTGGTTAGCCATAGGACAGTTCCATTAGGTCTAACAACCTGCACAAACTTTTAAGTGGTATCAGAGCTAATTTAAAAAATTATGGTTTGGACAACTTTTTTAAAAAAATGATCTTGACAACTTTTGGAAACTGGAACACTCCTGAAGGATATTCGATCACCAGATCACCATTATTTGATAACATTCATTTCAATTTTTTGGAAAATGTGCATTTCTACTTTTCTATAATTACTTGACTATAGCATGCTGATTTTAGTACTGGAAGATTTCACTAGTCCCACTAGACTTATTGATGGCATTATGATTGAAACTCCATTTACATATTAGACATTAGAAGAAAAAGACTTAACTTAGTTAAACATAAGATCTTTAATTTTTTTTTCTATGCCCTAAAATTTGAGGACTACATGTGTGTTTCAACCTATAAAATTGGAAAATAAATATGGGATAGAATTTTCATCATGTATGAAGGAACTAATGAGATGAAATAATCCATATTGAACATTATATTACATGATTATGAATTTTTTTTGCATAAAACCAAATGAGTCAATCTCTTACATGTATATTCATTTTACTCAGATAGTTACCTCTTTGCATGCTTTAGGTAGGGAACTAAAATTTTTTAAAAAGTTAATAAAATCTTATGTTATTTACCTACTGCTTATGATGCAAAGATAACTGCTATAACTGAGATAAAAGACCTAAATGTATATTCTAATTATAATCTGCTTAGATCACTGATTTCTTATGAGTAAGGAGTGACTCAAAGTAGATTGATATACGTGATATACAGAAGGAGAAGAATAATGCATTAAAAGTGGATGATTCAAAAAGTGATCAATCACTACATAAGGCTGAAGAAGATATTACACTCATGATGAGGCAATTCAAAAGTTTCTTAAGAAGAAAGCAATGAAGACATAAGCAGTGAAATATGGGTAAGTTCTACATGAATGTAAAAATTTCTAATGATATCATTTGTTATGAATGCAGGAAGCCTAAACATATTAAAAATGATTGCCGCAATCTCATCCTAGCAAGGAGAAAGTTAAGGAGAAAACCAATGTTAGGAAGGGCAAGAAAAGAATGTAGAGAGCTTTCTAGGCTGACTCAGCTTTAGTCTTCTAAAAATAGAAGCATAAGAGGAAGTAAAAAACTTATGCTTATTGGCAGACAAACTAGATCATTCGGATCAAGATGAGGTATGTAATTTATACTATGATGAATTATTTGAAGTTTCTGAGAAAATATACACTATATATAGGAAACTCAAAAAACTGCATGCTAAACTAAACATAGAATATTTAAATTTATAAAAAGAATATGTAATCCTTAGGAACGATCACAACATAGATATCAACCACGTATCCTTTTTGGATGAATTTGATAATTTTAATAAAAATCATGAACTATTGAAATCATTACATAATGAACTTGAAAATGATTTTAAAACATTTATGGATGAATATGATCATACAGAGCATGATTTAAAGATTAAGAATTCAATTTTAGAAAGTGCAAATTCATATCTTAAAGTATACGTGATAGCATTCGAGGAGAGTAGGATTCCACCTACACTTGAACAACTTCATAATCCTAATCAAAAGCATATAAGTTTAAGACCTAGGAAGTGATAAAATAATTCATGTAGATTAGTAAATCCATTTTTTGGTGTAAATTTCTTTTCATGTGGAATGATAGGGCATATTTCCCACTCTTACACTATTCAGAGTAGAACTCATTTAGTGTGGAGACCTAATATGCATAAATCACAGCATATCAAGCATGCATCTAGATTTTCATTCTCAAAAGGTGAACCTAAATTTATTTGGGTTCCCAATTCTAACATTTGATCATTTTGTAGAAATACGCTCATAAAAGCCCTTGTGAGAGCATTTGGTACCTAGACAACATATGTTCAAAGCATATGACTGGAGGTACAACTCAATTTATATCACTGGAAGCTAGGAATGGAGGCAAAGTGAAACTGGGAGATAATACCACTAGGAGAATGGTAGGAATATATATGATTGGAAACAAGAACAATCTCTTTATTAAGAATGTATTATTGATTGAAGGCTTAAAATATAACTTATTAAGTATTAGTCAGCTTTGTAATAAGGATTTTTGTATTAAATTTTTACCTGCAAACTACATTATAAGCTAAAATGGAATTGATGTGTTACGTGGAAATAATGTAAATAATATATACATGCTTGATTTAAATTATGTTAAATCTTCCGATGCTTTTTGTCTCAAAACTATTACTGATGAATCATGGTTATGACATGGAAGACTCTGTAATGCAAGTATGAAAAATTTTAGGAAAAATTACCCAAAAAGAATTACTTAGAGGAATACCCAAATTAGACTTCACTAAGAATCACTTGTGTGATGCATGTCAATTAGAAAAATAAGTTAAGTCATCCTTTCATTCAATTAATGAACTTAGAACAAGAAAATAATTTGATGTCCCACACATGAATCTTTTTAGACCGGTTAGCATTATAACTCTAGAAGGAAAATTTTTTTAAGTATGTAATTATTGATGATTATTCAAGATTCACTTGAACTAAACTCTTATCTCATAAGAGTGAATCATTTAATAAATTTAGAAATATTTCTTCTTGGATATAGAGGAAGCTAGGTTATGAAATCCTTACAATTCAAAGTGATGACGAAGGAGAATTTAAAAATAAAAAATTTGAAGCCTTTCGTAAGGAATAAGGAATATATAAAAAATTTTCAACTCCTAGGATCCCTGAGTATAATGGGGTTATTGAAAGAAAGAACTGAACTTTAATAGAAGTCGCTAGAGCTATGTTGGCTGAATATTCACTTCCAAAATATTTTTGGTCTGAAGTGGTTAGTACAGCTTGTTATGTTCTAAATAGGGTGAATATTAGATTTAAGTTAAATAAGATATTCTATGAACTTCTTAAGAGGAGAACACCTAACCTTTCATATTTACATGTCTTTGGATGTAAAATGTTCATGCATAATAATGATAAAACTTCTTTAGAAAAATTTAATCCTAAATCTGATGAAGAATTTTTTTTAGGATATTATATTATAAGTAAATCCTAGAGTGTTTTAAGAGGACTTTGGGAGTTGAGGAGACCACATATATAGTTTTTGATGAATTTGTTATTTTTGAAGAGCCAAGGTTGGAGGAAGAACATATTAAAATGATTTCCCAGAGAATTAAATAAATAAATCTTGAAGAGAATATTGGAATAGAAAATATATTATCTAGAGAATGAAAATATTATAAAAGTCATCCAAAAAAATTAATTTTAGGTGAACCAAGTGAAGGTGTTAGAACTAGGCATGGACTTAGAAAAGAAGTTAACCACTCAACTTTTATTTTAATGATTGAACCCACTAGTATAAATCAAACAATTTTTGATGAATTTTAAATTTTTTCCATGCAAGAAGAAATGAATCAATTTGTTAGAAATGATGCTTAGGAATTGATCAAAAGGCCTAAAAATTAAAGAGTTGTTAGAACTAAGTGGATGTTAAAAAATAAATAAATGATTTAGGTGTAGTGATTAGAATTAAAGTCAAGATTGGTGGCTAAGAGATATAATTAAATAGAAGGAATTGATTTTGAAGAAAATTTTGTCATAGTAGTCAGACTTGAAGCAATAAGGCCGCTACTTGCCTTCACATATTTTAAAGGTTTTAAATTATTTTAAATGGATGTTAAGAGTGCTTTTTTTAATGGGGTGTTGAGAATATTTATGTTGAGCAAGATGTAGGTTTTGAAAATTTAAAATTCTCTAATCATGTGTTTAAATTAAAAAGATATTATATGGACTAAAACAGACACTTAAGGCTTGATATGAGAGGCTAAGAATATTCATACTAGAAAAATTATTTGTTAAAGAAACTATGGACATCGCTCTCTTCTTAAAAATGATAGGAGATGACATACTAAGTACTTAAATATATATTAATGATATCTTATTTGGATCCACCAATAAAAATTTTTGTGATGATTTTTTAAAAATAATGAGAAGTGAATTTGAACTGAGTTTGATAGGAGATTAGAGTTACTTTCTTGATTTTAGCATAAAATAGAAAGAGGATAGAACATTTCTTATCCAGTTGAAGTATATTAAGGATATCCTCAAAAAATATGAAATACATAAAGCTAAATCAGTGAGTACTCCAATGAGTTCCTCTATGCAATTAGATAAGGACCATAAGGGAAAATCTATTAATTAAAAGAAATTTAGTGGAATAATTAGATCATTACTTTACTTAACTACTAGCAGATCAGATATTATGTTTAGTATTTATTTATGTACTAGATTTCAAGCTGATATAAAAGAATCAAATTTGACTACTGTAAAAATATTTATGAGATATCTCTTGGGAACACAAAACTTAAGGATATGATATCCTAGGCATAGCTCTTCTTTTGAAATCATTGGATATTCTGATTTAGATTTTGTAGGATGTAGCGTTAATTGTAAAAATACTTTTGAAACTTATCAATTCATTAAAAACTCTTTAGTTTCATGGTTTTGCTGAAAATAGAATTCAGTAGCCCTTTCTAATGCTGAAGAATAATACATAGCATTAGGTAGTTGAGTGGCATAGGTTCTTTGGTTAAAATAACTACTTATATATTTAAATTTTTTTATTGGCAGTATTTCAATTTTTTGTGATAATATAAGTGCCATATGCATTTCAAAGAATCTTATTAAACACTCCAGAACTAAGCATATAGACATAAGTCATCACTTCATTAGAGATCATGTCACTAAAGGAGAAGTTAAGCTACATCATGTAGCTACTAATAATCAACTTACAAATTTTTTTATAAAACCACTGTCTTTTAAAATATTTAACGCCTTAAGAGCCAGATTTGGTGTGATTGATATTCATGCTTAAAAATTATAATTTTGCAAATTGGATTTGTAATATATTTCATGTATGATGATGTTTATGGTTTTTTCTTTGTTAGTATTTCGTTAATGTTTGATTTTTTCTCTATTTTATGTTTATTTTCCATTTGTATTATTTTTGTTTTCATCTTTGCATCTCATAAATCTTAGGTGCTTTATTTTTAGAAAAGAGTTTTGTTTATCATATCTTAAGTTACCTTTCCATTCGTACTGTATGAACGACTTTTGTATTTTACGAATTCAATAGAATGTCCATGATATTTTTCTTAAGTTCAATAGAAGAAAATGAGATTTTTGTAAGCATATCACAATGTACAATGATGTTATCATATGTACGATTCTTTAATTTTTGTCTGTACGAATGGGATGATTTTTCCAATGAAAGTTATTTTCAAAGATTGTATATACGAAGTCACATTTCATCTTTACAATCTAGTTGTATGTTGTCATACGGACGATCTCAACTGTTTGGTACAATCATTATTATCTGATCGTCTAGATAAACACATGTTTGTCTGTATAATCAATTTAGTTAAAAATTCATACGATATGACTCCTCGAGAATTATGTATTACGGAAGGTCATTTCATCGCATTAACTATGTTGACCATTTCTTTTCATATGTATGAAATTACTTTTGCCCTTTATGAAACCATTTTCTTACATATAAAACTTTTATTGTACTGCATGAATGTTCTTGATTTCATTAAATTAAAGGTCCTTCTTTGAATTTTTCATCATCCCTTAGCTTTCAAACTTTCTTGTGCTCAATCTTTAGAAAATGAAAAATAGTAGAAAACATGCTAGATATTCTAGGGGGTCTTCATCTCTGTCCAATCAACTAGATGAAAATTTTCTTTCTAAAGAGAATGAAGAAGCATACCAACATTACTTCAAAGCAAAGATGACTCCATCTCGTCTTCCTATTCAAGAAGACATCAACTTTTCTATTATGTCTTTCTTTGCTTCTACTCAATTTGCTTTTATTCTCACTTTAATCCATGTCTTTCATTTTGATACCTTATACTACTTTTTACTAATAAGAGAATGTGACAAGACCACACAATCATGTCTTCGTTTGTTCTTCGCCAAAAAGTAGTGATAACTAAGGAAGATTTAGGCACATATTTACATCTTAAAATAGTGGGTGTAGGGGAACACACTATGACATCAAGAGAGGATTTTAACTGGTGTACCATAAAGTAAAGCCTTAAAGGTGTACCTTCAGTCAATCACTTACCTCGTGTGTATACTTTAAATCAAAATTCCAGGATCATCCAGTATGCGTTGAGAACTTTCATCATTCCTAAAGCTAGTAATCGTATCAACCTAACTCCTTTGCTTTCTATTGTCACATATCTTATTATGAAAAATACTCTAATAGATGAATCCCAATTAATTCTAGACTACATCTATAAAATTATTGACATTGGATTTCTTAATACTAGAAGGAAGAAGAATGTGGCTTTAGAACATATGATTGCCTATATAATTGAGAAGAAGTACAATCTGATTCTGAAAGTTTGTTAGGGATTTTAAGCCCTATAAAATTGGCCCAAGGCTAAATAAAGAGAGTGGTGAATTGGTAAAGAAGAAACTTTAAGCAAAGTACAAACCAAAATCACCACAAATAGAAACCAATGTGGAAATTAAATGCGGAAGCAAATAATAAGAAAGAATACACCGGATTTATAGTGGTTTGGTCAAACCATGACCTACGTCCACTCCTTGGAGGCACCCTCCAAGTATTGCACTAAAACAAGTGCCTCTCCTTTAGCCCCCATAGCTAGGTGGAGAAGCCTTTACAAAATCACTTCCACCTTCCCCGGTGCGGCGGAGTCGCCGGGTTTTTTGACACCAAAGAGATCTTCTTCTTTGGTGAACTTCACTCGAGACAAGCCTTGAATCCGACGGTATTAAGATGCAAGCCTACCAGAGCAACCGTGTGGAATCCCCCTCCACACTCCCTTGAGTCCCCCCTCACAGGATCTTCTCCCTCTCTCAGACTTCACCCGTTCCTCACTCCCTTTCAAGCTTTCTCTTAAAGTTTCCCCCACAAGAATGAAGCTACAATGGCTGCCAAAGACACTTACAAAATGCCTTATTATCTCTTAAATAGAAGAGCTAAAAACGAGCTCGTTAATGCAAGTTGCTGACTTTATTGTCCAGGATGATAGACATATCGTCCTGACCGATTAGTTCAAATATGAGGAAAATCGTCCTGAATATCGCCTTGAAATGAAGCTGGATGATGTCTAATCATCCCGGATGATCTTGTGATCGGCCCGGACAAAATCACCATTAATTGCTTTCCAAAATTACCAGAGAAATTTTGGAAAAATTGTCCTGGATCATCCTGGCCGATATTTTATAATCCAGGCCGATCCACCAGGCCGATATCCAAAAATAATAATTTCCTAAGTAGATATGGCGGCAAAAACTTTCTAAATTTAGCCTATCATCCTGGCCGATACAAAATCATCCAGGACGATGTATTTTGTATAATGACGACTGCTTTAATGAGGATGCCCTAATTAGGGTTTCTGCTTTTGAACAGATCGTCCTGGCCGATATAAATATCATCCAGGATGATATTAACAAAAATAGTAAACTCTAGGGAACAGTCAGAAACTCTTATACGTTACAAAGCATCAGGAGCCACAACAAATATAATAGACTCAAGAAAGCAAAAAGTGTACAAACTGACTCAGACCTAGTCTACCCAATCTTTAGCTGGTTCCAAATTGCAGTCCGATCATGTAAACCTGAAATATCAGTACGTAAGGCAGTCGTAGAGAAATAAAAATGTTTGCTATCATCAAAATCATAAACCATTGATCCGCAATAATCTCTCGCTTTTTGATGATAGCAAATAATTTAATTTGAATTTTCAAAAAAATAATTTCTCCTAATCTCCCCCTCACTAGAATAAGCCTTTTTAAAAAAATAGGGGGGATAAAAAATATTTTTGTTATTTTTAATTTTTTGAAATGAAAAAAAGGATACAAATTCAACATTACGTTCTCCCCCTTTGACATTATCAAAAAAAGAGGAGGCACAAACAAAAAACAAAATGAATAAGAGATAAAAACGTTCCCTGATCTAGTGAAAACAAATAAATATTCTTAAAATGTGAAAGTTACCTCTTGATTTTAATCAAAAACTTAATAAAATTGGATTTGACAACGCATAACCCAGAAAAGGTTAGAAATTTAGAATTTGATAATCCAAACTCAAGTTCTTTAAAAAGGGCTAAAAAACTTTTTAATTCAATATCTAAATCAAGGAATAAACGAGAAAAAGAAACATTAATTTTTCAAAACTCCTTTCATAAAACATAACTAATAGAAGATCAATGCACGAATTACTGAATCAGGAATCAAAATTTTGAAGCACAAGTTTCGAACATATCATGGATTTTCTTAAGTGTTTAGTAGTATAAGAAAAAATAAGCATATTTTTTTTGTGGGCTCATTTTATGCCCTTTATCACTTGAATGGCTCTTTGAGCATCTTTTGATTTTAATACACTTTGTTTATTATTATTTTTTTAATTTGGTGTCATTGCGCATCTTTTGGTTTGGCATCATTGGCCACCTTTTTTTTAATTATTTTCAAAAAATATGCTTTCTTTCTTATATTTTCAAAACTAACATAAACCCAAATTATTGACAACATGAACAACTTGATTAAGAAAATTTTATGGTGGATTCAACAATCTTGCAAAAGATTCCTATGCGATAAAGAAAATGTAGGGAGAAAAAAAATAAGTTTCAAAATCCAATTTAAAATATGATGAAGATTTTGAATAAAAAATAAAATAACCTCTTTAAGAAGAGAGAAAGAGAAACAAAATCATGAGTTTCCTTCCTCTGACTGTTTTAGAGAAGTCAAACATAACTTACCAAAGATTTCAAGAAAAAATAGGAAGTTGATTTTTCATTTTTAGAAAAGTGAATGTGTGTGTTGATCAGAGAAAAACTTTCACGAAAATAAAAATTTCAAAGAATAAACAAAACAAAAACACAAAATAAAAAAGAAAAACATAAAAAAAAACACAACACAAAAACACGAAAGGCTTTTAACCATTATCTTTTTACTGGTTCGATGCTTCAGAAACCAGATTTGCTCATGAGATTTTTTGCCTTTCATTATTTCTCCAGTTTAAATTTTGCTTCGCCTTGCCCTTTTCTTTCGTAGGAAGAATTCTTAAATTAGGGAACTGATTTTTCATATGTCCAGGCTTCATGTATCGAAAGCAAATAACGTCAGAAGAAATATTGACATCCTTACCACTTTTACCTTTTTTCCACTTTGCTTATGCTTTGGTGAGCTTTGTGATTTGCTTGTCAAGTTATTGCATTCGTCATCAACTAAGTTATCTCTTTCTGTATCTTCAGTTTTTAAAATAATTGTTTCACCAGTATCCAAAAGTCTTTGACCCAAACCTTGCTCGTAGGCAATGAGTGAGCCAATCAACTTATCAATATAATAATCATTCAAATCTTTTGATTCACAAATTGCAACTACTTTGGCATTAAAATTATCCAGTAGAGAATGAAGAATTTTGTCAACTTTTTCAAAATTTGAAAATTCTTTTCCTAAAGCATGCAATGAGTTTACAATTTGAATGAATCTGGTATACATGTCTAAGATCGTTTCATAAGGTTTCATGGAAAATAATTCAAAATCATGCATTAACAAATTCAACTTGGATTGCTTGATTTCATTCGTGCATTCATATCTGGTATGTAGTTTATCCCAAACTTCCTTACCAGTAGTGCAAGTGGATATTAATATGAAATCTTCAGAATTTAAAGCATAGAAAAAGCAATTTAAAGATTTTGCATTTAGTTGAGCATTCAGTTGTTCTTCCTTATTCCATTGATTAAAAGGAATATCAGTTTTAACTCCATTAATAATACGTGACGGTGATGAATAACCAGTTAAAATTGTATGCCACATGCGAAAATCAATCAATTGCAAGAAAATAGACATGCGAGTTTTCCAAAAATCAAATGACATATTTTCAAATAAAGGAGGTCTTGTGATTGAATAACCTTCCGCAACATTACGATTAGCCATGGATAAAAAATTCAAAAGCTTTTAAAAAACTTATGTTATGAAAGCTAGCTCTGATACCAATTGAAAGTTTGTTAGGGATGTTAAGCCATATAGAATTGGCCCAAGGCTAAATAAAGAGAGTGGTGAATTGGTAAAGAAGAAACTTTAAGAAAAGTATAAACCAAAATCACCACAAATAAAAACCAATGCGGAAATTAAACGCGGAAGCAAATAATAAGAAAGAACACACCTGATTTATAGTGGTTCGGTCAAACCTTGACCTACGTCCACTCCTTGGAGGCACCCTCCAAGTATTGCACTAAAACAAGTGTCTCTCCTTTAGCCCCCACAGCTAGGCGGAGAAGCCCTTACAAAATCACTTCCACCTTCCCTGGTGCGGTGGAGTCGCTGGGTCCTTTGACACCAAAGAGATCTTCTTCTTTGGTGAACTTCCCTCGAGACAAGCCTTGAATCCGACGGTATTAAGATGCAAGCCTGCCGGAGCAACCGTGTGGAATCCCCCTCCACACTCCCTTGAGTCTCCCCTCATAGGATCTTCTCCCTCTCTCAGACTTCACCCATTCCTCACTCCCTTTCAAGCTTTTACTAAGTTGATCTGGCCGATTAGTTCAAATATGAGGAAAATCGTCCTGAATATCGCCCTAAAATGAAGTTGGATGATGTCTAATCATCCCGGATGATCTTGCGATCGGCCCGGATGAAATCACCATTAATTGCTTTCCAAAATTACCAGAGAAATTTTGGAAAAATTGTCCTGGATCTTCCTGGCCGATATTTTATAGTCCAGGCCGATCTACCAGGCCGATATCCAAAAATAAGAATTTACTAAGTAGATCTGGCGGCAGAAACTTTCTGAATTTAGCCTATCGTCCTGGCCGATACCAAATTGTCCAGGACGATGTATTTTGCATAATGATGGCTGCTTTAATGAGAATGCCCTAATTAGGGTTTCTGCTTTTGAACAGATCGTCCCAGCTGATATAAATATCGTCCAGGATGATATTAAAAAAAACAGTAAACTCTAGGGAACAATCAGAAACTCTTATAAGTTATAAATCATTAGGAGCCACAACAAATACAATAGACTCAAGAAAGGAAAAAGTGTACAAACTGACTCAGACCTAGTCTACTCAATCTTAAGCTGGTTCCAAATTGTAGTCCGATCATGTGAACTTGAAATTTCAGTACATGAAGCAGTCGTAGAGAAAAAAAATGTTTGCTATCATCAAAATCATAAACCATTGATCCGCAACAGATTCATCCTGATCTCCCAAATAATTTTCCAATCTAATTTATCGATGCTTCTTTTCATTCTCTTTTTAATGAGGATTAGGGGGATGAGGGAGATGAAATGGGAAGAGAAGAAGAGGCTCCAACACTTGCACTTACACATGCTTCTGAACCTGAGCAGCATTTCTATCAAAAAATGGTCCAGCGGTTTGATCGACTTGAGTCTCACTTTAATCATCAATTTGATCATATTGAGACTCTCCTTGACCAATAAGATTCTAGATATAATGAAGATATGAGCTGGGTTAGAGGATAGTTGAACTTGTTTAATAGTCAAGTAGCTACCATTAATAGCTACTTTACTATGTTCACTCCTCCCCAACCATCTTCAGATCAAGATCATCTAGCATATTAGTTTTCATTTTATATTATAGTTTTTGTATGTTTTTACTTTTTAGTTTTTCATGTAATGGAATTTGGATGTTAAAGTTATTATTTTAGTTGTATTTGCATTTTTAAAAAAAGAAATGGAATGATTTTATCTTATTTTGAGATTAATCCTCTTGAATTGTTTTAAGTTACTATAGACTAATCAAATATAGTTAATCTATGAAATAAAAATTTAAAATATTTTTCTCTACAACTTAATTTCATAGTAAAATTAAATTTCTCAAAATTTTATATTAAATTATGATTAGATGTAGATTAGAAGATCATCTACATGTTCTTATAGACAAATATTATTTAGCTATAATTATAGCAAAAGAGATATTTTATTTTTTAAATTTCTTGTTTAATGTGTTTATTTTTGTTTTAAAAATTATTGATATCAATTTTTTTTGAGAAAATGCCTTTTGCATTAAAAAGAGAAACTATTACAAACTACGAAGTGATAGAGAACCTATCATCCTCCTTTAACAAAGAAAGAAAAAAAAGGAGGAATCTTATTACAAGTTATTTCATCCAAAGAAAAATCACCAAATAAAGCTAAGTTAGCATAGAAATCAACTAACTTATTACGTTTTCTATGAGTGAAATGAAAAAAAAAATTCCCAAAGTCCTTCAAGAAAGACATGTCCTCGACCAGGTGATTATTCAAATTGTTACAAGCTTTGTCAACCAAACTTTGTAGACATTTGATGACATTATAATTGTCTCCCTCAATAATAATACCTTTGACATCCATCCTCCATTCTTGAAGAACCACCTTCAAAGATTGAAAAGCCAATAGATCTAAAGAACCACTATCCCAATGAATGCATTTGAATCCAAACGCAATAAAAAATCTCCCCTTATGATCCCTGAAAACTCCAGCAATACCAACCTCATTGAACTTCAAAAGTGTTGCATCAATGTTATCTTTAATCCATTCGCGTGGAGGAGGTTCCAAGTAGAAGAAGATAGCTTAGAAAGATAATTAACACCCCAGTGATCCAAAAAGAGATTACAACTTTATGAAGATAGCGCAAGGTTGATTGCATTTGAAGCAAAATAACCCACACTGAGCTCTTCACCGCCATGTTGAACTTTATTTCAACTTTTCCAAGAAAAGTAGACAATGGAACTATAGAGATTAGCAATAAACAGGTTAGATATAGCTAATAACTCCATTTTTCCTTTACATTCCAGAAAGGAAGAAAAGTTTGGCACTTTAAATCCCCACTTATTAAGTAAATCAATTAGCTGAATTAGTTTATCACAAACAATTGCAACATGTTCTATATTCTTGACAACAATATAACCTCTCTGGCAAAGGTAGGGATAGAATCATTAAGAATTCTCCACCAAAAACACTCCATACGAGGAGAAAGCCTTAACATTTTCATCATTTCCAATGTCCATCTTCAGCAAAATCCAAACTAGTTACCTTGGAAGCCTTTAAATTAATAGACTTATCCAAAAATTTATACATAACCTCCAGAGTATCATCTGCTTCCTCCAGGATGATCTAAACCTGTAGGATTATTTTCAATTAGATCTATTCTAGAGTACTTAACCAGCTCTGTTTGATTCCATTCACCATCCTTAATAAAATTATCCAGAGAAGGAAATTCACCATCTAAAACAATAATAAAAGTAGGCCAACTTTCAAAACATCTTTCTAAAATCTAAACATCTCTTAAGAATTTATTTGAACAAGCAGAAGCAACCCTCCAACTAATCAAAGGCCAAAGAAATTGTGCTCCATTCAACAAAATAATCCAAGTGGAAGAGCAGTTTCTTCTACATTCAACATGCCAAATATCATTATCATATTTTGCCCTCAACGACTCATTATGCAGTGAACAACGTTTATTAATGAAATTCCATTCAAATTTTGCTCTTAAAGGCTCAACAATAGAAAAAATTGAGTGAATACCCCATCCTCCATCTTCCATCCTCCAAAGGTTTGCAAAGTACTTCCCAAGCCGCATAGTGAAGGCTATAAACACCTCCTATTTTGTTCCAAAAAAATCTCTGCACATCTTATCTAAACCTTTTAAAATGCTAAGAGGAACTAGCAAGTGAGAAGCAAAGAAAATAGGTATAGCAAGGATTACAGACTTAATCAATACAAGTTTTCTAACAAAAGAAAAAAATCTTGTTACCCCAACCATTCATTTTACAAGCAGCATTTTCAAGCATATAAAGGAAATTAGATGAAACCAACCATCTTAAAGAAATTTTAATATGAAAGTACCTCAACTCCTTTACCTCCTTATACTTAAATAACTTAGAGATAGTCCTCCGCTTAGCTCGACAAACTTATTTCCCAAAGACCAAAGAAGACTTCTGGAAATTAACAGATTGGCCGGTTTAGTTGCAATATTCAGAAATTATCCTCCTTATCAGTCTCAAATACACAATTTTGGCCATAGAAAACATCATAATATCATTAACATATAATAGATGAGAAATTTTTGGAGTCGAGGCAGCTACCTTGATGCCCAATTCTTTACCATTTTGAATAAAACCATTAGAAAAAAAATGAGAACACAATATAAACAAATAACGAGATAACATACACCCTTGTCTAAATCCACTTTTTGCTACAATCCACATTGATAATAATAGAGAGTTTAGGGTCAATGACACATTCCATCAAAAGATTTGAAAAACCAAGCGGGAAACCAAAATAATCAAAAACTTGCTTCAAAGTAGTCCAAGCCATACTATCATAAGCTTGTTCCATTCCAATTTTTATCGCCACCAAACCTTTTTAAACTTTGAAAATCTAAATTTATTAAGGAGTTCTTGCTCAAGAAGAACATGCTCAGATAAAGACCTTCCTTTTAAAAAAAGCCACTTGGGTATCATAAATAAGGTTATGGACAACTTTCATCAATCTATTTAATAAATGTTTTGCAACAATTTTATAAATAGACAAGCATGAACTGATAGTTTAGAATTGAGAAGGATCTACTGGATTTTTGATCTTGGGAATAAGAACCACAAGCATATTTTCCACTTAGAGCACATTTTGCTAGAGGATAAGAATTGTAAAATAGCAAGCCACACATCTTGGCCAATTACTTTCCAATATGCTTTAATGAAATAATAAGAAATGCTATCCAATCCAGGAGAGATATTCCTTCCAAGTCCCATAATCACACTTTCCACCTCTTCAAAAGAAAAACCTGCATTCAAGATATTATGATCTCCACGGCTTAAGGTATGTAAAGGCAATGGCTAACCCGTCAGAACAACCCCTTATTCCTCCATTTATTATTAAAGAAGTTAAAAAAGATGCCTTCAATACTTTCCTGATCATCCACAAATTCACTATCTTCATTCTTTAGTTGTTTAATAAAATTGGCATTCCTTCTACCATATTGGCAAAAGCATGAAAGAATTTGGAATTGATGCGCATTCCTCCAACCATTTAACCTTCACCCTTTGCCTCCACCAAGTATTTAAACAAGCAAGAGTAACATTTAATTCCTGAACTTTAGATATGAGTAACAAAAGATAACTATCCGATAAGCCTTCACCATTCATCTCCTCGGATTAAAGCTCAACAACATCCTTTTTATGTTTTCCCTTTAACTCCAATAAATTTTGAAGTTTAGCTCAACTCCAAAAGAATAAAGCCTTTAACACTCTATGAAATTTCTTATTTAGAATATCGATAGGTTAACCTCGAGTAAGTTTGCTCCAAGATTTTTGCACTACAGCTGCTAAAGTATGGAAAGACATCCAAACATCTTCAAACCTCATAATTTTGTTTCTACGAACTTCTTTATTAATTTTTTTAAAATAATAGGGTAGTGATTAGAGGAAACCCACGCCAAATTCTTAGTAGCCTCTTGTGGAACTAGCTCCAATGCTTTAGAATTCAGTAAAAATCTATCAAGCCTTTCCCAAATATGAGCATTTCCACCTTTATTGTTGCACCAAGTAAACTTTTGGCCAATTACACCCACATCATGCAAGTCAAATTCATTCATAAATGAATTCATCTCTTGAGGAGCAAGAGAAAACTTAAACTTCTTCCCCCCTCTTTTATCATTTGGGACAAGATAAAATTAAAATCTCCCCAGACCACTAAAGGGAGGCTCAAAGTAGAATGCAAACCCAAGCAATCCCATAACTTCCTTCTACTATATAAATCTCTACTGCCATAAATAGTAGAAACTAACCAAGAACCTTTATTAACACTCTTTAACTCCCCAACCACACACTGAGAAGAAGCTTCTAGTAAAGAAAAATGGCCAAATCTGGCCTCCACAACACCATAATCCCTCCTGACAACCCATCAGATGGAAACATAAAGAAATCCCAGTCTTTACCCATGAATTTATAAAAATCACATTTATCAATTGAATGAATCTTTGTCTCAACAATACTAACAAAGATTACATCCCAATCTTTAACCAATTCCTTCAAATATATAAAGACTTCCCTTTTATTAACCCCTCTAAAATTCCAAAAGCAAGTTAATTCATTTTCCCACCAAGGGGGAAGGTCCCCCACTCCTTTTATTCAAAACTTCTAATTTTTTGTGTCTAGAAAAGACTTCACAGGGTCAAAAAATCTTAGCTCCTTTTGAAGTTTAGGCTTGAACTTCCCCACATTATCCTAGCCTTTACCATCATTAGCCATTTTACCACCATTGTTTTCCTCATCACCTAAAATAGAAGACGAATCTACTATAGCCTCATTATCACTAATAAGGTTCAACAATTCACCCTTCTCAATTTTAGAATCTCTAGAATGAATCAATCTAGCTTTATCCTCTTCACCAAACTCCCCATCAAGAGCTTCTAACACTTCAAACATATTTTCAACAGAAAAAATAGATTTAATTGGAATAGAAAGAACTTTCTCAGTAGCTGAATCCATACATCCCTTGGTAGAATTTCTGTGATCATCATTCAGAGCATTCATCTCATCGATACCACTCATGCCACCTTGAATAACATTAGATTAGTCTTCCTCCTTAAGTAGATTCACCTCGGCTTCATTGACAATAGATTTCCCAATCTAAATATCTTCCAGCACATACACCTTTGAGTTAGCCTTAACTGGAACAGCTTTAGGAAAAAAAACCTTCTATCGATTTGCTGAAGTTGTCAATTTCTTCCTTCTATTATTAACATGTACCCATGGTCCATAAGAAGAGTCATTACTAGGAACCTTAGGCAAAGAATTACCAAAGGCCAACCCCTTATCAGTCTTCTCCACAACACCTTCACCAATACATCCCAACTTCTCCATTCCACATGAGTTGATCAAATGCCAATTTTCCCATATCTATAATAAAATGAGGAGATCTTCTCATACTCAACCTTTTAAAAAAAACTTCCATTCAAACCTTCCACCCAAACACCCAAAGTAAGTTGCTTATCCAGCTTCACTCGAACACAAACTCTAGAAAACTCCCTTCTACCCCATTGGAACATATTACTGTCTATTAAAAGAGGAGTTCCAATTAAAGAAGAGATTCTAGACATATTAACCTCATCCCAATAATAAAGAGGAAGATTAGGCATCCTAACCCAAATAGGAGAAGTCAATCCCTTTAATGAGGAAGGAGAAAAATCTGAACTCTATTTATCCATCCCAAATATTTGACCATTAATAAACCAAGGTCTTCCCAAAAGGACATTCTCCATGGCCTCCTTTGAAAAAAAAAAGAACATAACACCCATCCCAATCTAAGAGAAGTCAAATGAAATTTACCAAAAAGAAGACACTATCAACACAACTCTTCAACAATCATTTTAATTGGGATATTCTTCCCAAATACCTTCACCACAACAAAGAATTGAAGTTATTCAGAATTGGTCTTCACATCTGGTTCATGAAGTTTCACCGCAATCCCATCATCCATAAAAAATGATTCATCCTTAGACAAATTAATTTTTATGTAAGGACACCTAGTCCACAGATTTACCACATCACTACCATCCAAATGTATCACTTGATTTTGCATCACTCCTTGGCCCTCAGTAACTAAAGAGTTGACTTGAGAAATACCATAAATAGATGATGGATCATCCACATTAATTTGAACTGAAGGGGCTCCCTCCAGAATAGGAGCAATTTTTGCTACAACATTACCAAACCGATTGATAAATAGTCCCATACCAGATGACGAGGAAGCTTCAAAACTGTTTGACCTACTTAGAACCGCTGGTCGAGGAGCCTTCATTTCCTCACATTGTTCAATCTTATTGCCTTTTTCAATCACTGGTGTTGGAGATTTTAGTAAAATAAAAGTTGGTTCCTTGATAACCAACGATGTATTTTTAGGGGAAATTTCTCAATCCAAGAGTGTCGAGAAATACAGTTATTGATCACGACCAGAATAAATTTGTTAGAGATGGTAGCCAGACGCTTAGCTGTCATTTCTAAAAAAATTTCCAAATCAAAAGGAACTAAAATTTAAAACTTTTTATGTCTAAAAACTAGGTGTTTCTCTCTCTAACAAATAAGGTATTTATCTCTAACAATTTTGAATTCAGGATTCATTGATATTAGAAGGACTAAAAATATAAAAAATTGCACAAAGTGTGCCATGCTTGAAAAGATGCACAAAATGTGCCCCAAATTTAAAAGATGCGCAATGTTCACCAAAAAATAAAAAGAGGCACAAAATTAGCCCAAATTAAAATGATGCACAAAGCGTGCCAAAATTTGAAAAGATGCGCAATGTCGCCAATCGAAAGTATCATACAGTTCTTTCCTTTATCTCTCTATTTCTTACACAAATCCATACAATAAATAATAATCACCCCTATTGAATTGATAACTACTTGATCTTTATTTCATTAGTTTTATAATAATTATTTTAATTGATAGGTCTAGAATGAACAATGAACTTGGTTAACTTTTCTTATCTTAATTGTTCTTTAATTTAAAATATGACACTTTCCTTTTTTCCATGAGGATGTTAATATTGTATTTACAAATAGTTTAAAATCCTCTTTTTCATTTTTTTTAGATTTGTCAATAAAAACTTACTTTTTCAAGAGGTACTTTCCTTTTTGCTATTATCAAAAGGGGGATTCATTATTTATTATTTATTTGTTTAATTAAATTATTGCGTGTTTGTGTTTGTTGTGTGTGTGTTATGTTCATTTTGGTTTTTGAATTCATTCTGGTCTTTTGTTTTTATGAAATCCCTTATTTTTAATTGAGCATTCATTGAGGGGAGCTTAGGAGAAAAAGGACCTTTAATATTAATTCAAATAATAATTATTTTGTCATCATTAAAAAGGGGGATATTGTTGCAACTTAGAATTCAAGATTGTGTTTTATGTAATGTGATTTATTTTATGATAACAAAGTAATTGTTATGATTATTGTTCTTCCTAACATACATTGGATATATTTTTGTTTGTTTTGTGTGTACTAACATTCTAGGTAAATTATACTCCAAAATGTTGAAGACTTTAAGTTAGAATAGAATAGGATTTCATATAATGAAGTTAGTGATTTTTTACTTTCTTGAGTATAAAAGAGTGTGATTGTAATTGGGTAATTATGCACATACACACAGGCGGAGAGAGTTGAAATTGAAATTGAAAGTTTTATACCCTATTTGTATTATACGATGTCAGTTCGTATAGATGACTAACAGTGTATGAAGTAAGCTTCATTCCAAATCATCCCATGATTTTTGAATTGTTTGTACAGATGATCTAAATATTATATAGATGATTAACAGTGTATAAAATAAGCTTTATACATGAACATCCAGGTGAATTTTAATTGTTCATACAAATGATCCAAATATCATACATATGATTGATAGTTTATAAAATAAGCTTCGTACAAAATCATCAAGATGAATTTTAATTGTTTGTACAAATAATATTTAAATTGTATGGATGAATAATAGTGTATGAAATAGTGTTTGTACAAGATCATTCCATAATTTTTTAAATTATTTGTATAGACAATTCACGATCGTATTGTCCGATCTAACTCATTTTTACTTTAAAAATTCAATTTATGGATGATTTTTTATGTGTTTTCTATTTAATGAGTCCTAGAAACTAGCTTTTTGATCTATTTGATATGAATTTATCTTAAGAGTGGAAAAAGGGAGTGATTTGGGAGAGTGTTTAGAAGTTGAGAGTGAGAGATGTTGCAAGAGGAAATTATAAGGGATGCACAAGATTGCCCAAAGGTTAGGATCTCTTAGTTATTTTTCAAAACTCTATCGTACTTCTTTGAAGACTCTTGAGAGAAGATCTCTAGAGTAGATTGGGTACTCTGCCTTCACCATAAGGGTGAAAAAGGATGACAGTACTATGCTTTCACTATGAGTGTTAAAAATGATGACGGTACTCTCACTAGGAAAGTGAAAAAGGATGATGGTTCTCTGCCGCACTGGGTTGGTGAAGGAGATGTTCTGTAAGGGCTTCTTTTCCTTACTATGACAACAAAAGGAGATTCACTTATATTTTAGTGTAATACATGGAGAAGGAGTCTCCAGGGAGTGGACATAGATCTAGTTGGATAGAGTCACTATAAAATTTTGTGTTCTTCTATTATTTTACTTTTTGTTGCATTTCACTTTATTATTACTATGGTTAAAAAATAATTTGCGAAAATCTATTTCTATAAACAATCGTATACTTCAAGATCATCAAGCAAAATTTCTTAAAATTATTTTCTAAAATCCAAGAATTTTTTTTTAAATTACCAATTGACCTCCCCTCTTGGTTAGTCTTGGGACAGTCCTATTAGGTCTAATAACCTACATGAACTTTTAAGCCCTAATTAAGATATTTTTGTTTTTAATTGATCATCCTGGAAGATAGAAATCATCCTGTACTATTAGGTTAAAAACTAAAAAAATTCTCTAACTCATCAACTCACTCTCTTATGTTTGTGTGTGTAAGGCTACTTAGCTTAGTGTCCACCAAATAGATGACTTGACTCAAGAAAGATAAAATTATATAAAAATTAAAATTACAGACTGACTCAACCCTAGTTTACCTAATCTTGAGCTGATTGATATTGCTAGTGGACTTATAAATCTGAAATGTTAGTGAGTAGGGTAATAAAATAGATATGTAATAAAAATAGTGACAAGAAAATAATAATGTTTGTTATCATCAAAATTATAGTCATTGGACCCAAATTTGTAATAATCTCTCTCTTTTTTATGATGATAAATATTATTATTAAAAATTTCAAAGCCTTTTGACATTCTCTGAAATTCCTTAGAAGATGAAATTTTGAAAGTAAGAAGAGTTAAAAAAAGTGTCTTTATATTTATTATTATCTTTTAAATTTATTTATTTTAGAAAATTCTAGATATAAATATGAACAAAAAATAAGTAAGAAAAAAAAGAAACTCATTTCACTAAAAATATATGAAACAACAAACACACTACTCCTTCTTTTGATATCACAAAAAGGAGAAAAAAGAAAAATACTAAGTATAACAAAGTAAGTACATCACAAAATATAAAAGTAAATACCAATACAAATACAAAAGTAATATTGAGCAAATTAGAAAAAAGAAGGATCCTGATCAGGTCGAGGAGGTGGTGGTGGTGGCTAAAAGAAACGGTGAATGGAAGAAAATTGCTCCCCAAACTAGACCATATTCTGGTCATGATGCTGCTTCTGGGCTATGTAGGCATCAAAGTGAGTTAAGTCTTATTCATGCTGCTACTACTGCTTGACTATGTAAAAGCCAAATCTAGCCTCTCACTGTTCAAACATTTAAACGAACTGATCAATTGGGGACTGTTGTCGAATAGGAGCTGGTGCTTGGGGTTGTTCTTCCTCTTCCTCTTATGGAGATCGCCATAACAAATGTTGCAGCAACAAGCACAATAAAGCACATGGAAGGAGCTATTATAATATAAGACTAGAAAGTGATCAGGTGGTACATGATATTGAAGGTTGTATTTGGACTCTAGGATAAAAGAAATGAGATATCTTAAAGCTAGATTAGGCAATCTCTTATGGCATGGATCTCAAATGACTATCAAATTTTTAAGGTAGCAAATAAGAAGGTCAGCTACATGAAAGTCAATTTTAACCATTATGAAATAAGTTATAAGAGACAATGCAATGGTAATGTTTGTCCGATCACTAGCTTTTGTAATTATGGAGTTGCGAAGAATATGCTAAATGATCTTAGATTTTTTTTCTAATGTGTTAATAGTACAAATGTGATTGTTAACATTGAATTATCTCAAAACTATGTTGGCTTGGATCCTATAAAAATTAGGATTTATAGCTTAAATGTGAATTTTTTTCACCAGTAGTTGAAAGAAGGAGAAATTCATGTAGGTCTTGGTAGGTGATCTCTATTGGCCTCTTATTAATGAAGGATTGGAGGGAAATACCCTCGCTATTGATTCTTAAGCTTGCAAAAAATTTAAAAAGTAATTTAGAATTAAAGGGAAAGACCAAAGTTATGATGAATCCAAGAGTAGTATGGAAAAAATGTTTAAGCACTTAAAAGTTTAGCACCTCTTCATTTACTATTTTGGATGGGTTAATTCCAACATTTTGTTACAAACCTATTTTTGGATTATGATTTTGATGATAACAAACAAATCTTATTTCACTACGACTGCCTTTACTGCTGACATTTTCAGGATTCAAAGATCAGACGAAAATCAGAATCAGCTCAAGACTGGGTATATTAGGGTTGAGTCAGTCTGTAATTTTCTTTTTTCCTTTCTTGAGTCAATTATAATTATTTGAAGTGACTGATGTTAAGTAACCCTACATACACACACTTGAGAGATTTAGAACTTGTGTTTTACTCACATCATCCCGGACGATCGAATTCAAAATAGAAGATCTAATCAGGATTTCTTAGTTAAGGCAGCCGTAATTAACTGATCGGCCTGGACGATACCTGTATCAGACAGGACGATATGCTCAATGCAGAAAGAAATTGCCGCCATGATCAATTTAGGTATTCTGTATTTTTGAAAATCGGTCAGGACGATTCTTAGATCGGCCTGGATGATATTGTATAATTATGCATAAATTGATCCGGCAATCATGGGAGTAATTAAGGATGATTGATACGATCACATCGTTCTGGATGATCGCAAGAACGACCAGGATGATCTATTAAAAAACCCTTAGTTGTTTCTAGACGATAAATATCGGCCAGCACAAATTCAGGGCGATTCTCTTTTCCTCTGATTTGAACTGATCAGCTGGCACGATCGTTATATCATCCGGACGATCAAGCAAATTTTCAATCTTCCAATTTGAATTCAGGGCGAAGCACTGGCCAATCTTATTGCAAATTCAGGTCCATGAACTATGTTTTAATGATTGGAAAACACTCTTACTTGACTTGGACTGTCTTTTACTACTGACTTTTCAGGAATCAAAGATCGGACGGAAAAATGGAGCCAACTCAAGTGGGGTAGCTTAGGGTTGAGTCAGTTTGTAATTTTATTTTTACCCTCTTGAGTCAATTGTAATCTTTGGTGTGACTAATGCTAAGTAACCCTACACACACACACACTTGAGAGAGTTAGAATTTCTATTTTTACTCAAATCGGCCAGGACGATATTTTACATCGTCCTGGATGATCGGGCTTAAAATAGAAAATCTAATCATGGGTTCTTAATTAAGGCAGCCGTCATTAGCCAAT